>NW_027418410.1:0-173767 GCF_009905375.1 Apium graveolens
AAGATGATTTCTAATTTTTTTATAATTTTTCATAGGACTAAAATTGAATTAACTTAACATCCGTACGGGTGAGATTCCGTCGGAAAATTCATGTTAAAACTAATCTTTGTAAATCGGGAACAGCGATCTCAGTTGTCCAAGCAGATAGTACATTTTACCACTTACACCTTACCGCATTTTTCTAATCCTGACATGCAGATGAATTTCTAATTTTTTATATTTTTTCATATGACTAAAATTGAAATATCCTTAAACATCCTGACGGTTGGGAATCGTCGACAAAAATCTTTAAAAATAATCTTGTAAATCGGGAACGAGTCTCGTTGTCTGGGATGGGGATACTTTTACCGGATTTTTCTAATCCTGACATGCAAGATGAATTTCTAATTTTTTGATAATATGTTTTCATAGGACTACATTGCTATATCTTAACATCCGTACAATTGGATCGTCGAAAAAATCATTTTATACAAATTAACTCTTGTAAATCGGGAACGGTCTCGTTGTGGAGATGGGGTGATTTTTACCGGATTTTTCTAATCCTGACATCCAAGATGAATTTCTAATTTTTTTATAATTTTTTCTTATGACTAAAATTGAAATATCTTAACATCAGTACGGTTGGATCGTCGAAAAAATCATTTTAAAACTTAATCTTGTAAATCGGGAACGAGTCTCGTTATCGGGAGGGGTACTTTTACCGGATTTTTCTAATCCTGACATGCAAGATGAATTTCTAATTTTTTTATAATTTTTTCATAGGACTAAAATTGATATATCTTAACATCCGTACGGTTGGATCGTCGAAAAAATCATTTTAAAAATTAATCTTGTAAATCGGGAACGAGTCTCGTTGTCGGGAGGGGTACTTTTACCGGATTTGTCTAATCCTGACATGCAAGATGAATTTCTAATTTTTTTTATAATTTTTTCATAGGACTAAAATTGATATATCTTAACATCCGTACGGTTGGATCGTCGAAAAAATCATTTTAAAAATTAATCTTGTAAATCGGGAACGAGTCTCGTTGTCGAGAGGGGTACTTTTACCCGATTTTTCTAATCCTGACATGCAAGATGAATTTCAAATTTTTTAATAATTTTTTCATATGAATAAAATTAATATATCTTAACATCCGTACGGTTGGATCGTCGAAAATTTCATTTTAAAAATTAATCTTGTAAATCGGGAACGCGTCTAGTTGTCCGGAGTAGACTTTTACTGGATTTTTCTAATTCTGACGTGCAAGATGAATTTCTAATTTTTTTATAATTTTTTCATATGACTAAAATTGAAATATCTTAACATCCGTACAGTTGGATCGTCGAAAAAATCATTTTAAAAATTAATCTTGCAAATCGGGAACGAGTCTCGTTGTCGGGAGGGGTACTTTTACCAGATTTTTCTAATCCTGACATGCAAGATGAATTTCTAATTTTTTTATAATTTTTTCATAGGACTAAAATTGATATAACTTAACATCCGTACGGTTGGATCGTCGAAAAAATCATTTTAAAAATTAATCTTGTAAATCGGGAACGAGTTTCGTTGTGGGGATGGGTACTTTTACCGCATTTTTCTAATCCTGACATGCAAGATGAATTTCTAATTTTTTTATAATTTTTTCATATGACTAAAATTGAAATATCTTAACATCCGTACGGTTGGATCGTCGAAAAAATCATTTTAAAAATTAATCTTGTAAATCGGGAACGAGTCTCGTTGTTTGGAGGGGTACTTTTACCGGATTTTTCTAATCCTGACATGCAAGATGAATTTCTAATTTTTTGATAATTTTTTCATAGGACTAAAATTGATATATCTTAACATCCGTACAGTTGGATCGTCGAAAAAATCATTTTAATAATTAATCTTGTAAATCGGGAACGAGTCTCGTTGTTGGGAGGGGTACTTTTACCGGATTTTTCTAATCCTGACATGCAAGATGAAATTCTAATTTTTTTATAATTTTTTCATAGGACTAAAATTGATATATCTTAACATCTGTACGGTTGGATCGTCGAAAAAATCATTTTAAAAATTAATCTTGTAAATCGGGAATGAGTCTCGTTGTGGGGATGGGTACTTTTACCGGATTTTTCTAATCCTGACATGCAAGATGAATTTCTAATTTTTTTATAATTTTTTCTTATGACTAAAATTGAAATATCTTAACATCAGTACAGTTGGATCGTCGAAAAATTCATTTTAAAAATTAATCTTGTAAATCGGGAACGAGTCTCGTTATCGGGAGGGGTACTTTTACCGGATTTTTCTAATCCTGACATGCAAGATGAATTTCTAATTTTTTTATAATTTTTTCATAGGACTAAAATTGATATATCTTAACATCCGTACGGTTGGATCGTCGAAAAAATCATTTTAAAAATTAATCTTGTAAATCGGGAACGAGTCTGGTTGTCGGGAGAGGTACTTTTACCGGATTTTTCTAATCCTGACATGCCAGATGAATTTCTAATTTTTTTATAATTTTTTCATAGGACTAAAATTGATATATCTTAACATCCGTACGGTTGGATCATCGAAAAAATCATTTTAAAAATTAATCTTGTAAATCGGGAACGAGTCTCGTTGTCGGGAGGGGTACTTTTACCGGATTTTTCTAATCCTGACATGCAAGATGAATTTCAAATTCTTTAATAATTTTTTCATATGAATAAAATTAATATATCTTAACATCCGTACGGTTGGATCGTCGAAAATTTCATTTTAAAAATTAATCTTGTAAATCGGGAACGCGTCTAGTTGTCCGGAGTGGTACTTATACTGGATTTTTCTAATTCTGACGTGCAAGATGAATTTCTAATTTTTTAATAATTTTTTCATATGACTAAAATTGAAATATCTTAACATCCGTACGGTTGGATCGTCGAAAAAATCATTTTAAAAATTAATCTTGCAAATCGGGAACGAGTGTCGTTGTCGGGAGGGGTACTTTTACCGGATATTTCTAATCCTGACATGCAAGATGAATTTCTAATTTTTTTATAATTTTTTCATAGGACTAAAATTGATATAACTTAACATCCGTACGGTTGGATCGTCGAAAAAATCATTTTAAAAATTAATCTTGTAAATCGGGAACGAGTTTCATTGTGGGGATGGGTACTTTTATCGGATTTTTCTAATCCTGACATACAAGATGAATTTCTAATTTTTTTATAATTTTTTCATATGACTAAAATTGAAATATCTTAACATCCGTACGGTTGGATCGTCGAAAAAATCATTTTAAAAATTAATCTTGTAAATCGGGAACAAGTCTCGTTGTTTGGAGGGGTACTTTTACCGGATTTTTCTAATCCTGACATGCAAGATGAATTTCTAATTTTTTGATAATTTTTTCATAGGACTAAAATTGATATATCTTAACATCCGTACAGTTGGATCGTCGAAAAAATCATTTTAAAAATTAATCTTGTAAATCGGGAACGAGTCTCGTTGTCGGGAGGGGTACTTTTACCGGATTTTTCTAATCCTGACATGCAAGATGAATTTCTAATTTTTTGATAATTTTTTCATAGGACTAAAATTGATATATCTTAACATCCGTACAGTTGGATCGTCGAAAAAATTATTTTAAAAATTAATCTTGTAAATCGGGAACGAGTCTCGTTGTCGGGAGGGGTACTTTTACCGGATTTTTCTAATCCTGACATGCAAGATAAATTTCTAATTTTTTTTATAATTTTTTCATAGGACTAAAATTGATATATCTTAACATCCGTACGGTTGGATCGTCGAAAAAATCATTTTAAAAATTAATCTTGTAAATCGGGAATGAGTCTCGTTGTGGGGATGGGTACTTTTACCGGATTTTTCTAATCCTGACATGCAAGATGAATTTCTAATTTTTTTATAATTTTTTCTTATGACTAAAATTGAAATATCTTAACATCAGTACAGTTGGATCGTCGAAAAAATCATTTTAAAAATTAATCTTGTAAATCGGGAACAATCTTGATTTTTCTGTGGGGGTTACACTGGCCTCTTGAAAATAAAAACAAAAACGGTTTTTGTCTACATTCTCCTTTGGTCCCACTGTATTTTACTTTTTCATTTCTAATTTTAAAGATAGTTGGTAATTCATTTGCTTTATACTACATTATATCAAAAACTCCGATGTTTTGTGATAATATTTTCATAGCAGGTTATCAAATTCCACTTGGTTAAAGTTCTAATGAGAAGCATCTAAATTTGAAATAAGCAATTTATGAGCTATCCATATTTTATTTATATATTGGCACATACAACAAGAACATTATTTTAGCATCTATTTTGAAAGGTTATAAGATGCCGACATTCATGTGCACAAAGAGAAAATTTACATGGTTTATAAATGGTTAAAGGTGAAAATAAAAATAAATTTAGGTAGGTGCTATCTAAAGAATATCATTGGGAAAGATTTATTTGGATTACTTTTAAAATATAGTGATTAGATTTATATTTGTTTAAAGTTATTATTTTTAATGTATAGTTCTTTTGACTATTTACTTATTTTTAGATGTACACAATGCGGGAGCTCTTCAAAAACAGTCTCCTGATTCTCCCGCTTCAACAAAGCCTGGGGGATTAGAGTAAGGCTGTCCACCATTAAAATAAGACACAACATTAAAATATATCTACCACCATATTTAGTAAATTACAAAAATGTCTAGAAAATATTAAATCAAGGCAAAAGAAACAAATTTAAAGTACAAAATATTAAAAGATTAAATAAAATATATAATTTTTCCTTCTTGACTCACTCCTGAAGAAACTCCTCTAGTAAGATCTAGTAAAATCTAGAATCTTCAATTTTATTTTATAAATAGATAGTCCTTGGCCTATCACTATCTCATCCCTCCCCACATTTTCTTCTCCCCTCTTCTTCTAAGCAACTCAATATATATTTTAGTAAAAATTACAAGTAACTATAGTTTTTGTAGTTTTGAATAATCTTATTAAGATAGTATAGGAGATGTATCAGTTTTTATTTTTTTCTAGAATTTCATCTCCACTATCACAATTTTGATTTTGTATGAGCCAGATGGTAAGTCACATGGTCTTTTTGAATAATCATCTAAAATCTGGTTTTTATATATGTATGTATACTATGATCACTTAGAATTAATTCTTTGTCTAGTCATAACTTTTCAGATTTGTTTTTTCAAGATATCTTTCCTGGCATCACAAAAAAGTTGTGTTTTCATTTCTGTTTTGATACTGAATTCAATAGTTTTTCACAATTAGAGCTACTTAGATCTTAACTAATTTTGATTTCAGATTTGAGCTAAGTTTTTCATTAATTTTGGTTTTATCAAATTTCACCCATGTACAACCAAATCAAGATATATAAATTCTTATTTTTGGTTCATTATTTGTTCTTTTTTTAGATCTAAATATGAGATCATAAAATTTTAATTGTCATCCATGTCCATATAAACTATTAAAATCTATTTATTGAAGATTCTACGCATATATTATCAATTTGATTTTAAATACTCTAATCCAAAATACTCATATTACTTGTTTTATCATGTACAGTAAACAATGAAGAAATTGCTCCACAATTAAGAGGTACTATTCTTTTATATTTATCAAATTCATAGAAAATAATTATTAATTATTTATTTAATTATCAGATTCCATGTAATAGTCATTTGTATTTGTTACTTACATTTGATTCAAAAGATTATTGGATGACAATTTATTTATTCTTGATTTGAAGGTGAAACTCTCAACACACCTGGGATTATCTTTGAACATAGGCAAGTAGTTTGTTTTTATTGCACATCCTTCTTTTATTCGCTGACATGATCACTCATGAATACTTTATAATATTATTTTTTATTGCCCTTCTTCATGATGCAGATATATTCTCTACTGAATTTTGAACCAATTCCCATTAACACAGCTTTTGAAAAGGGAGAGTCTCTTCTACGAAAAGTGGAAATGTTAGATTATGTATGCCGATCCAAATATGATGTTTGCAATTCAATCATGTCAATTGTATTAATAGCATGTAGCATAATAGTTTCATCAATTTTCAAAATTCTATGTTGTCAATTTGCATTATCTTTATCCATATGTCCTGTACCTTCTCATGTACAATTTTTGTAATAAATTGAAAAATAATCTTTTAATCTTTTACTTGATTGGTTGATTTTGATTTATTTGAATTTATTTTCCTCTCTCTCTATATAGGTATATCCTATAGGTATATCACGGTTTACTAATTAGTTTTATTATTTAGAATAAAACAAAATAGACAACTAAAAAGCAAAAAAGGTCCTTAAAAATAATATTATCAGTTTGAGTTGTGCTAGAGGTATCATATTGTATAATAAAATTTGGTTCCAAATTACATGACATGGTGAGTTGTGATGATATTACCGGTGAGATTTTTATGAATGGAGGAGGTCCATTTTGGTTACCAATCTGTTACGTGTATCATTATTCTTATCACTTTATTACAAATTATCACTTATAATGCTTAACACTTGTGCCGTTTTATATTTTTATCTTTTTGTATTATGTACTCAATTATATTTTTGACATTTCTAAGTTTTCAAATTTGTATAGTTTCAACAACATGACAAATTATTACACCCAATAATCATTCACTACATTTAAGTGCTTCAAATCACAACCACATACTATCACCTTAAAAATAACTAATTATTATGTTATTATATTTTATTGGTTATCAGCCATGGTGAGGGGTACAATATTTCCATTATGACATAACAACACATGAATGGTCTTTGTTAGCTGCAAGAACTAGGTGGTATACAAAACTACCACTGCTCACACATGTTGATCCTTCAAACTCCGAATGAATTGAATGAGTTTGTTTGGTCATGTATTACACTTGAAAATGTGGTGTCGTGAGCTCGTCATAACCCTAAGAACTCCTAATAATTTTCTCATTATAATTAAAGTTGAGATAGTTTGGGGATATCGACAGAGGTCACCCCTTAACTTTTTAAGATTCTTTTAGATGAAAAATTTATTCAATAAATTTTCCTTGCCAGACATGTTAACCCATCTTGTTTCCTTTATTTCTAGTACAAAATTCTGGTTTGTAGTTGAGTAACACCAACTTGATGTTAGGTTAATCTTTTCAAACAAGTTGTCAAGTCCATTCCCCAAAACAAATTACACTAGAATCATCCGGTCTTCAATGTTGATAGTAGTTTCAAATATTCTCAACCTCTTATTACCAATGATGCTTGAATATATTAAAGAACATTTTTCACTATTGGAATGCAAATTTCTTCATTGCAACTAAGACACTATAAATGAACCGAGTTGTTCGTGAGCAGTTCAAGATCAGCTCGTTAAATTAAAACTCGGTTTGGCTTAGCTCGTAAGAGCTCCAGCTCGAACAACAAAGAGTGTTATTTAAGCATAATGAGTTCGAGCCGAACTCTAGCATGTTCGACTCGAGTTCGGCTCGAGAGCGATTTCAAATTGATAAATCGGTTCAAAATTGAATAATTCATGTTCGGCTCGTTAGAGCTCGAAAAAAGTAGATATTTTTTTTTCTATTTTTATGGTATATATTCAAACCACCCCATATTTCTTTAAAAAGCTATTTTAATATACAAATCTTCAATAAAACACAGAAAAATCGAACATTACAACATAAATCGATGTATACCAAGAGACATAAATAGGAAAATTAAACTATATAATCGCATACGTAATATATATATATATATATATATATATATATATATATAACATAATCAAATATGTGCATCGTGAAAGATATAGAAAGAGGATAGATGATTATGGAGAATTAAGAGATGATAAATGATGATTAAAGAGTTAGTCGAGATACGAACCTCATCTGCAACTTTAGCTTACTCTGTTTTAGTTTTACATATTTAGGGTTTAGGTTATATTAAATTAATTTTCTTAAGGTTTGGTTGGACATAATTCTCTTTCTTATATTGATAGTTATACTTGAGTTTTTATTTGTTAATAGTTTGCTAAACTATTTAGTACAAAAAGAGTAATGTTTGTGAGCTGCTCGATTTGTACACTAGTGCAACTCGACTCGTTAATGTTTGATAGGCTCTAGTTCGACTCGGTTTACTAATGAGCTCCAGCCCGAATACAACTTTTATGTGATAAAGATGCTCGGCTCGGTTCGTTAAGAAAAATGGTTAAGCTCAACTCATTTTCCTCAAAACTTGACTTGATGACTCAATTCTTTTAAGGCCTTACTAGTATGTACCAATTCTTCGGTCTTGATAGATTTCTTTATAGATATAATATTATTTGATGTCTATAAGTCCTAATTATTTAAAATTCCTTTATTAACATCAATGTTACACTTTACCTTTAAATATCCCTTGTTCGATTGTGAAGCATTAATAACTATTAAATACCTAGAAAAGAACTCACTTTAATTGTGTGTTACTATTATTATTGATCAAATATATTGACTTCAATTATTCATTTTCGTTCTTTGTATTATAGTATAAGTGATATTTTTTCAAATTATTATTTCTTCAATGCTAAAAATATTAACAAATTACCATATGATTTTAGGTTACTCATTTAAGATGAATAACATCCTATATATAAATGTTAATTTTGTATGTGACTCACTATTTTTGGACTACTAGATGTTCTTTTCCTCGGAACCCTCAAACCGGATTTTAAAAAACTGGTTTATATTTGTGTCACAAGATTATTTTCATTACACAAAAGTGTGTAATGAGACAACGTTGCATACACAATCACTTGGGTCAAGATATGTCTATCAACCTCGGGTCGAATCAACGTTGTTAAAACAGTTTAAAAATTAAGAACTTCCTTTTTAGTAGCACAATACAAAACTAAGCTTAAAAAAGAATATACGTGAATATATATTTTTAGTAACAATATCTATGTTTTAAGTAATATAAATGGAAAAATTATGACTATATCTATATTCATATTTTAAATATGCAAGAAAGTGTATCCGAAGAAGGAAGAATAAAATATTTCGACCTTATAAATTACAGATAAAAGAATAAGTAAAAAAAACACATTATGAACTTTTTTGAGTGGTATATTACAACCTAGAGTGCTAGCGATCAACTTCTTATTTCTTTTATCAATTTTACGTTGATTAATCAGAATTATGAGTGGATATTTACATGCATAACTTTTAGTAAATTATTAAGATTGATCAATAATTAAGCGTCGTGTAAGAGCTCCCCATCTTTCTGCATTTAATATAGAATGATGTAAATTTATGGAATATTTTTATAGTAGTTTATATTCACATCATTTTTTCCTCTAAAAATGATAAAACCAGATCCTTTCAATATTCATTAATAAATAAACAAGACATGATAATATGTTACCATATTTATTTAATGTGCTCGATAAAAACGAATAACAGTTATGTATATATATTTTTTTGAAAAAAAAAATTAACATGAAAAGAAATATAACAGTACATATACTAAGTGAACAAGTAGGCAAATACTAAGAAACTTGAACATTTAAAATCAAGATAACATGCATGAAGTAAAAACAAGTATTAACAAAATGGGCCATCGACCTGACACATGAACTAAGAACAAAGGACCATCAGATTTGATGAAATGAAAAATTATACATTGCATCTGGAATTAAAGAGAGCCTCGGCTACTGCAGTTGAATAACAAGTGAGAACTATAAATAATTTTTTAAATTTTTGGGTAACATCTCAATCTCGGTCTTCAACAATAAGCATTTGTCTTCTCCCACAACAAGAAACAGGGGCTATAAGTAACCGTTACAAATGAGACTGTCGCACATTGGTTGGTTGTGATTTACATTTTCAACCAAATATAATCGACCAATGTAATTGGTCGACCAATATAATTGGTCGTAATAATGTACATAATCAACCAAGTACCAACCCTCGGTTGGTCGGTTTTCTTTTCTTTTCCAACCGACAAAAATAAACAAATGAATCAGTTGAAAGTATTACCAAAATAGACCAATTTTGGTTTATTGTTTTCTTGTAGGTCCCATATTTTAGCCCAGCAGCCATGTGACTATCCACATTAGATTAATACGACTAGTATCGGTTGAAAAAACATCAGTTGGACATGCATACAATTATAAACTACCTAAATCAATTGGAAATCTAAATTGCCATAAACGACATATTTTAGTTGGAAAAAGGGTTGTTGGAAAAGTGTGGTACGTGCATTTAATGCACTTATCAATATTTTAATGCAGTGTTGCAACGCTATTGGCCGACGAAGTGACATGTCACGTTAGAGGGCAAAAAAAACCACCCAAAACCAACCGTTAGGGTTAATAATTGTTTAAGATTTTAAAAGCGACCCATATTAAGTGACAATAATGGTCTATAACCAATGGACTGAATTTTCTTCTTTTTCAAATTTTTTTGTTAAATTATATAAAACAGAAAAAATATAATAAAAAGAAATATTTATTTTTATTAATTAATGATTTCATCAAATTGTAATAAAACCATTTAAAATATTAAAAACAACTAAATAAATATTTTCAATATTATTTTTGTTATGAAAGGTCCCAAATGAAATTAAAAGATGATTACAAAGAAATAAATTAAATATTAAAAATTATCGACAATAAAATGTCCTATATCTGCTTAAACTAGAGTGTAGGGTTTATATTTAGGGTTAGATTTTAGGGGTTAGATCAGGGTTAGAAAATTTTAATACATAAATTATTTTTTAAAACGATCCAACGGTACGAGTATCAAGTTTATTACTAATTATAGTTTTAATTGTTAATTTTCATAATAAAAAACTTTGGGGGAGGGGGCTTTGAATTTGAATTTGGGGGGAAATTAAACCTTGACGGGGGGATTTGAATTTTTGTAAAAACTTGAATAACCCGCCTACAGAAACAACCACATAAAAAATCAACTAAATTTAGTTGGTTATATTTTAGGCCGTATATTTTACCTTTTCATAAAACTTTGGGGAACGAGAATTTTCATAGAAATTTGAATATCTCGTCATTACAAAGCCAACGACAATAACCAACCGAATTTAGTTGATTTTATTTTAGTCTGAAAAAATTAAATTTTTATGATATTTTTAAAGGGAAATCCGAATTATCATGAAAATTTGATTTAACCAATAATTACATAACCAACCGACTTTTTGAATCATTCGGTTGGATTTTAATTCAACTTGTTATTTAATAGTTAGTCTTTCCCCTTCCCTTTTTGTATATCTTATACTTAATCTATCATATCATTATAATACCCAATTTTTGGTGTAGTCAACTTCACACTCTTCAAATTCAAATGTAATCATATCATAAACTTAATCATGAGTATGTATTTGATGATATCTCTTTTTTAATGTATAGACATATAAATTTATAGTTTTTTTTACATATGTGTGTTTGTATTCAAATATCTCAAATATTACATGTATATTCATATGTTAAATAATGCTTTTAGTAAATAGTAGGTAATTGACAAAATCACTTTGTTCTAACGGATGTTGAAGACAGTGATGATAAAGAAGAAGATGGCTCACTTGTGAATAAGTTAATGATTTTAAAGATGAAAGACTTCAAATATCTTAAGCCCCCTACCACACTTTTAAATTGTGTTGAATCCACTGATGTACCCTTCCCGTGTTTACCAATATGCAACTTAATGTCCATTGGATTATTCTCTAAACTATAATCAGATAACACGACCTTTTCGAACAGATTTATGGTATACCCAATAGTGTGATAATATTATAGGGTCACTCATATAAAATAATATAATGATTTGCTATTGAAATTTCATAATAGTTGAAAGACTCGTACATGTAACAAGGAGATCATCTACCTACACTCCAATTATGAAGGTTTTAGTTCTCTCCATTTTTGTATATACCGCATACTCGTATGGACATTTAGTGAAAGCCCCAATTTTTCGATGTACTTACTGAAAAGAGCATACTAGGCTCGTGGATCCTGATGCAATCTGTACAAAGCTTTTATCAACCTATACACCATTTTTCTTTGAAAATCTCTCTAGTTGGGTTACGTAAATTGTTTTATGCAATTCTCCGTTCTAGAAATGCGAACTCAACATTCAAATGATGAACCTACCACCCATTTTTTCGTGCATTCTAGTAACATTCTCACAGTCTCAAGCCTTGTCAGTGGTGGAAGTACCTCATCATAATCCACACCTTGCTTTTCTACGTAACACTTCATGATTAACCTAGCATTGTGCTTAATTTCCCTGTTTGTGTCCCTCTTACGCCTAAAACCCCACTTCAAATGCACAGTTTTTCCCATGTGGCAATTCGACTATGGCCCGTATGTTAGTTTTTTCAATGGTTTCAATCTCGTTGTTCATGGATTGTTCCCATGTTTTTCTCATTTTCAGCTTCCAACGCGTCGGTTTCATTATAAATATCACTCAGTACACGAAAATTCTGAGGTTCACTATTGCTAATATTTGATGACTTACTCTGTGCATAATTTTGTGTGCTACTTTCCCTGTCTCATATTTCTCTGTTCGGATTGTATGGCTCCCTGTATTCATGCTAGAAGTTGTTGGTTCCTCCTCGCTTTGATAGCCACCTTGTTCAGCACCTTCATTCGACCGATTTTCCTACCAAAATAAATGAATCATGTGATCCAGAATTCTATGATTCCTGTTCAACAACTCATAGCCGTGGCCTTTTTTCTTCAAATATAATGTCATGTATAGAGCCAAAATTTGGATTATAGGAGCGATACACTTTAGTTCTGTCCTCTCTCCCGATATTAACCACACCAACTTACGGCGATCACTTAGTTTGCTTGTATGCATACTAGGCAGTTTCATTTGGGCCACACAATATTTCACAATAATTTAAGAATTCTTTCGAGTTAAATTATCCACCCCTGTCCATATGAAACACTTCAATTTTTCTTTTGATTCTTTTTCAACCAAGATTCTAAACTTTTTGAATGCATTGAAGGCCTCAATTTTTCCTTTCAACTTTAAAATCAACACTAAATAAGTAAAGTCATCAACTAAGAGTAAAAAATACATGTTGGCCGCTGTTGTCTATGGTGAAATACGTCTGGAAATATCACCATGAATTAATCCCAACACCTCCAACACCCTCTTAGCTCGATAATCAATATTCTTTGGAATAGAATTTCTAATTTTCTTTGACATTAAACAACCTTCATATAAAGTCTTCAGTTAAAAGAAAATAGGTATGCCCTGTGCCATTATGTTGATATTAATTTTATCACTTGAAAGTTAACATGGCCAAACCTTGAGTGCCACACCCAAGTTGATTATTCCCTATTAACTAGTAGACATGAAGGTTTCAAAGTTTCTAGGACAATCTTTTATAGTCTATTTTTAGAGCGTCTACCTTTCATGACTAAGCATTTTTTACTGTCATACACCCACAAATATGTCATACGCCCACAAATAAAGCCCTCTAAGTGTGGCATCATTCTTTTCCCAGCTAGTTGACCCAAAGATATGATATTGCTGCACAAGTTCACGAATATATTAGACCTTATGGATATTTAATTATTCTCCTTTTTTGCATCTAAAACCAACTTTACCCTTACCCTTCATAGCGACGCCGAACCTGATTTTCCTGTCACGCTTTCATCTAAACTCTTGAACTTAGACTTGGTACCAGTCGTGTGATTTGATGCTCCATTACCTAAATACAATACTTTTGACTCTCAATTCTTGTTATCATTCTCATTTAATCAACGAGGTTGTACTTCATTCTCATTCATTTAATAATCTTGGTTGTATTTCGTACTCATTCACATAAATATTGCCTTTGCTTATTTTCTACACTCAACCACTAAGTGAGTTTTGAAGATAGTGTGTTTATGTGCATGTTTTATCATTTCTCTTAAAACACTTTATCTCTACAAATTAGATTGCTTTCTTCACCACATCCATTATATTTCAAATAATATGAAATATCCTAAAACACATTCACCCCCACTATGTTTTATTAATTACCTAATAGATTGGATCGATAAAAAATATTCTTAAAAAATTAAAAACACTAGTTCAGGACTAAACACTAGTTAGGTGTACTAGTCAAACTGATGCTTGAGTTTTAAAATGGCAAACCAAATAAAATTATTTTGATCTAAAATTTTGGTTATATCACTAATATGTATATCTATCGACATCCATAAGTACACACAAATGATCAAATAAGTATTAAACCAAAATAATAAACAATTTTCCTGAATTCTCCCTCTTAATCATTAACAAAAATAAAATTTAGGAATTATCTTCAACATCCTTATCCTTGTCTTTGTCCTCCCTGTCCTGTTGCCAAGCTCTGCATCTTTGGTGTCAGTAAGAGTAGTATGAAAATGTATGTCATCCTAATCTGTAGAAGCAACCAAATTATTGTCTACTGATCTTCTTGTTTAAGTGTAGGAAAATGCACCAGAAGGATCAGAAGGTTCGGATGGAGAAGCAATACCCAATAACACATCCTTGAGTATCTTTTGATCAACAACAATCTTATCCAACCCCTTAAGAATTATCTATCTGTCAGCCTTGATATCAGCCATAAAATTATTGAGCTTATTGGACAATTCCTCATCAAACTGAGCAACATGAGAAGATATATGAATATGGGAGGGATTAAGAACTTGAACAACAACAAAAAAACCATCAGCTTCAACCTTCAGACCACTCTGAGATAATCACTTATCCTCTAAAAATTCTTTAGTAGTCAGAGTCTCAATATCAGACATATCAACACGACACCACTCAAACACCCTGCTCTAAAGCAGACCATGGGGTAACCTATTGATTGGCTTCCCATCAAAAACCTCAACTATATTCTTCAAAATCAATTCACTTATATCAAACCTTTTATCAGCTAAAATCATACTCACAATAAGCACATCTAGCAAAGTTGGACCTAATACCCAATCTATAACATAAATTTCCCAAATAAATTTTAAACAATAAGTGAGCCATTGGCACCACATAAGCATTAGTAAGGGCAAAAAACTCAACCTACTTACCATTTCAAGTAAACATTTAATTCACATAATGGGTAGATCATATATCATACAAATTCAAAATTATAAACGTAATTTACATCGCATGCAAACTAAACAAATAAATTAAAAAATTAAAGAGTGAGCCGATAATACCCGATACCAGCTTGTAAGCTTGCTTATTGAACATTACACATTCCCAATTCTCTTGTGAGTGTGCTTAAACACTTTTCATCTAGAGGTTTTGTGAAAATATAAGCAATTCGAGCATTAGTAGCAAAAAATATCAGCTTAACTATCCCTTTTGCAACATTGTCTCTCAAGAAATGATGTCTAACATCGATATGCTTGGTTCTTGAGTGATTCACTAAATTTTCAAAAATATTGATAGTACTTATGTTGTCATAGTAAATAGGAGTTTGACCATAAGAAATTCCAAAATCCTTAAGTTATTGTCTCATCCAAAGCATTTGTTAGCAACAACTCACACCTGCTAAATATTTTCCTTCAGCTGTAGATAATGCAACATATGTTCACTTCTTTCTTAACCAAGAAAACAAACTTTATCCTAAGTAAGCACCAACACCACTAGTACTCTTTCTATATGATTGACAACCTGCATAATATGCATCACTATCCCCAACAAGATCAAATGCATTTGTGACAGGATAGAATAAACCAGGAGTAATAGTTCCACTCAAATATTTGCAAATATTTGAAAATTCACTTAACAACATTCAAATGAAACTCTTTAGGCTTAGATGGAAATCTTGCACAAACACAAACACTATACATAATATTAGGTCTAGAGGATGTAAGATATATTAAGTTTCCAATCATACCTCTATAAGTCCTGAATATCAACAACTTTACCTCTATATGCCTTCAGGAGTTTTCTTGATTTGTAAGACCAAAAAATAATTGAGCTCTCCCATTATGCTCGTATCAAATTCACTATGCTAACACTTAGAAAACCATTCGCACAAAGAATCATTAATAGCACCAAATGTAATATCATCAATATATATTTGCACAACTGAAATATCATTAACTTTAAACATAGTAAATAAAGTTGGATTAATAGTACCTCGAATGAAACCATTTTTGATTAAGAATTAACTTTTCATACCAAGAACGAGTTGCTTGCCTTAATCCATATAAAGCTTTCCTCAACTTGAACACAAAATTAGGATATTTTTCATTCTCAAATCCAGGAGGTTTCTTGACATAAACTTCCTCTTTAAGAATCCATTTAAGAACAAACTCTTTACATCCATTTGGTGTAACTTGATTTTGTTGTAGCATGCAAAATGAAAGTAGTATTATATGGATTCTAATGTTGTAACATGAGCATAATTTTAATCAAAATTAATGCCTTCTTATTGATTGTATTCTTGTGCCACCTAAACATCACATTTATCAAATTGATTGAGTTCTTCCGGCATTTCCATGATCCAATTTTCATTATTAAGAGCTTCATTGAAATTCTTTGGTTCCTCCCTAGCTAGAAAAGCTGCAAAAGCACAAATATTTGCTGCGCCTTTTCTTGTCTTAATTCCTTCTAATCTATCACCAATAATCAATTTTGGAGGATGATTTTTCAGTGTCTTAGATGACTTCGGTAGAGAATGTTGAGCTATGACTTCCTCATTTGTTCAAATAGATCTTCACCATCAAACATATTCTGAAGCTTCTCAGTAGCTCTATTTCCCCTTGGACCTTCCAAAGTAAGTCTAGATAACTGTTCCAAAGTTTTATCAATAGATGATGAAGTTCCAACTTTTTTATCAACTTCTGGAGTTACATATTTTGAGTTATCAACTTACTGCGAATTAGTATTCTTCATTTCGAGCTCGCTGCCAGTACCAGTACCTGCAACATCTTCCTCTTCCCTTGACAGATCATCATTAGACTCTTGAAATGAGACATCAATAGACTCTTCAACAACATTTATATATATATATATTATACACTCTATATGCGCGACTTGTTAAAGAATAACCTAAAAATATAACTTCATAAGATTTAGAATCAAATTTACCATCCCTTTTAGACATTTTAAGTACAAAGCACTTTGAACCAAAGATTTAGCAGTAACCAATATTAGGTTTCTTCTTCCTGAATTCATATGGAGTCTTGTTGAGTAATGTCCTGATTAACACTATATTATGAACATAGCTTGTTGTGTTCACAGATTTTTCCCAAACACTCCTTGGCAGCTTGCTTTCCTGAAGCAAAGTTCTTGCTGTTTCTTGCAATGACCTATTCTTATGCTCCAAAACTCCTTTTTGTTGTGGTGTATGAGGTGCAAAAAAGTGATGTGTAATTCCTCTTTCTTTACAATAAGGAATAAAGTCTTTTTGGAATTAACCACCATGATCACTTCGTAGATCTATAAGTCTTGTTTCAAGCTTATTCCAAAATAACTTGATTAGCTTCTCAAATTCCCTAAATATATAATATTTAGTAGTTAAAAACAATACCCACGTATATCTAGAATAATCATCAATAATAACAAAAGCATACTGTTTACCTCCAATACTCTTATAAGCTTCTGGACCAAATAAATCTCTTAAGGTTTAGAAGTTGATACGACTTTCTTGACTTTGTGTGATGTTCTGATTTGCTTTTCTAGTTGACAAGCAGTTAATGTTTCCACCATAACATACTTCAATTTCGTTAATCCTCAAACTAGCTATTTTATTGTTCTTGTTCTTCAAAATCCAATATATATATATATTTCTATTCTAGCAACTAGAGGAATTTTATTAGAACTAATAAGTATAATGCACTCATATTGACCAAATCTAATTTTTGACCATCATCAAATGATTGACTTATACTAATCAGATTATAAGTAAGATCTTCAACATATTGAGCTTTATTTAAAGACACAATACAATTACTAATTTTTCCTTTGCCAAGAATAGAAACAGTCTTACTATCATTAATTGTGACACTGCCCCCCTTCTTCATCTTTAGACTAAAAAACTGAGATTTGTCTCCACTCGTGTGCATTGTTGCACCACCATCCAAAATCCATTAATTTGTCTTTAATTTGCCCATGAGACAAACCTACAAAATAAACAAAGATAACTCAACATTTTGGTACCCATTTTAGTTTGGGTCCTACATGGTTAGTAGATAGAACATATAAAACATTCAAATCAGATTTTTTAGCGTAATTTGACATATTTTGGGAGCCTGATTCTTGGTTCTTCCGGTCTTGTCAGCTTGCCATTTTGGTTTAACAGATTGCTGCCGGTGAGCTGTCTGTCTATTCCAGCTTTCTGACACTACCCGTTTAACTGTGTAGTGTTTAGTTAGATGACCTCTTTTCCCACATGTGTTGCAACCTTTTCGGGGCATAGCATAGTCATATTGAATTCCATTTTTGCCTTCATACTTCAGGGAATGATCCTTTGATGTGGAAGGCATTTCAAGACCACCTTTATCGAATGGAACTAGAGGTTGTTGTATCATAGATTTGAGTACTTCTTCTCGAACAAACTTTCCCATTTATTTTTAAGATTCTTGATTTCATCTTCCGGTATTTGATCTTCTTAGCTTGGTCTTCTATTTTTGTTAAGGATTCTGATTTGCTTAACTCAAATTCCTCAAAGTATGCATTTTGAGCCTTAAGATTAGTTCTCAGAGAGCTGAGTTCTTTTGTTCATTCCTACTCAGAATTTGTTGGTGATTTCTTTCAAGTTTAGCAATCTGTTCCTTGAGATTTTTAATCATTCCAACACTTGATTTAGAATCCATAAGATCTGAAATGACTATTCGAAGATGATTTTTTCTTATTCTAGCTCATAATTATCATTCTTTAAATTCTTAAGCTCAATCATTGATTGAATAGCTTTATCCTGCATGGATAGTTCACCTAAAGAAAAAATATAATTATGTACTTTAGAACTAATAGAATTTACCTAGCTACTTCAGTCTAAGCCATTGTAATCAGTTTCACATGATTTTTCAAGTCCAACATAATCTAAGTTAACCATCTCTCCACTTGACTCGTCATAATTTGGATCTTAATCATCGCTCCTAGTCAGAAGTGCTATAGATTTCCTCTTGTCTCTGAAATCAGCTTGATATTTAGGCCATTTTAACTTATTTTTAAGATTGTAGAAATCTCTTTTAAAGTGAATTTTGTTGCCGCATTCATAACATGTGTCTGCCTTTGAATCTTTCTTTGCACCAAAAGCTTTTCCTTTGTCCTTGGTCATTATGTTCTTCTTTTCAATTAGTTTCTTCATTTTCCTGGACATGAGAGCCATTTCTTCATTTGATTTTTAGTCCTCATCTGATTCCAGCTTGTTAACAAATGAGTAAAAAGATAAATTCTTATTTTCTCAGTTGATAGTTTGACACGTTCAGATTTGATAGCTTCAATTCTTGACTTAAATTTTTCCAGCTCAGCAAAGAGAGCATAATCCATTGTATTAGCATTTATGGCACATTCCAAAGCTGTAGTCTTGGATTGATAGATAAAAGGAACTGAGTTAAATACTTTCATGTTGATCTCCTCTTGTGGAATCTTCTTGCCCAATATTTGTAAACCATTGATTGTATTCTGGAACCATGCTTGAGCTTCCTTAATAGTTTCAACATCTTCCAACTTGAAGTTTCCAAAATCATTAATTAGAGAACTAAGTTTAAATTTCCTCCATGCTTTGAATCCTTTATGGTATGTACACAACGGGGAGCTCTTCACAAATAGTCTCCTAATTCTGGGCTTCAACAAATACTCCGTCTTAGAGTAAGGTTGTCCACATTAAAATAAGACACAACATTAAAATACATCTACTAGGATATTTAGTAAAATTACAAAAATATCTAGAAAAAATTATAAAAAAATTAGAAATTCATCTTGCATGTCAGGATTAGAAAACTCCGGTAAAAGTACCCCTCCCGACAACGAGACTCGTTCCCGATTTACAAGATTAATTTTTAAAATGATTTTTTCGACGATTCAACTGTACGGATGTTAAGATATATCAATTTTAGTCCTATGAAAAAATTATAAAAAAATTAGAAATTCATCTTGCATGTCAGGATTAGAAAAATCCGGTAAAAGTACCCCTCCAAACAACGAGACTCGTTCCCGATTTACAAGATTAATTTTTAAAATAATTTTTTCGACGATCCAACCGTACGGATGTTAAGATATTTCAATTTTAGTCATATGAAAAAATTATAAAAAAATTAGAAATTCATCTTGCATGTCAGGATTAGAAAAATCCGGTAAACGTACCCATCCCCACAACGAGACTCGTTCCCGATTTGCAAGATTAATTTTTAAAATGATTTTTTCGACGATCCAACCGTACGGATGTTAAGATATATCAATTTTAGTCCTATGAAAAAATTATAAAAAAATTAGAAATTCATCTTGCATGTCAGGATTAGAAAAATCCGGTAAAAGTACCCCTCCCGACAACGAGACTCGTTCCCGATTTGCAAGATTAATTTTTAAAATGATTTTTTCGACGATTCAACCGTACAGATGTTAAGATATTTCAATTTTAGTCATATGAAAAAATTATAAAAAAATTAGAAATTCATCTTGCATGTCAGGATTAGAAAAATCCGGTAAAAGTACCCCTCCCGACAACGAGACTCGTTCCCGATTTACAAGATTAATTTTTAAAATGATTTTTTCGACGATCCAACCGTACGGATGTTAAGATATATCAATTTTAGTCCTATGAAAAAATTATAAAAAAATTAGAAATTCATCTTGCATGTCAGGATTAGAAAAATCCGGTAAAAGTACCCCTCCCAACAACGAGACTCGTTACCGATTTGCAAAATTAATTTTTAAAATGATTTTTTCGACGATCCAACCGTACGAATGTTAAGATATATCAATTTTAGTCCTATGAAAAAATTATAAAAAAATTTGAAATTAATCTTGCATGTCAGGATTAGAAAAATCCGGTAAAAGTACCCCTCCCGACAAGGAGACTCGTTCCAGATTTACAAGATTAATTTTTAAAATGAAATTTTCAACGATCCAACCGTATGGATGTTAAGATATATCAATTTTATTCATATGAAAAAATCATTAAAAAATTTGAAATTCATCTTGCATGTCAGGATTAGAAAAATCCGGTAAAAGTACCCCTCCCGACAACGAGACTCGTTCCCGATTTACAAGATTAATTTTTAAAATGATTTTTTCGACGATCCAACCGTACGGATGTTAAGATATATCAATTTTAGTCCTATGAAAAAATTATAAAAAAATTAGAAATTCATCTTGCATGTCAGGATTAGAAAACTCCGGGAAAAGTACCCCTCCCGACAACGAGACTCGTTCCCGATTTACAAGATTAATTTTTAAAATGATTTTTTCGATGATCCAACTGTACGGATGTTAATATATATCAATTTTAGTCCTATGAAAAAATTATAAAAAAATTAGAAATTCATCTTGCATGTCAGGATTAGAAAAATCCGGTAAAAGTACCCCTCCAAACAACGAGACTCGTTCCCGATTTACAAGATTATTTTTAAAATGATTTTTTCGACGATCCAACCGTACGGATGTTAAGATATTTCAATTTTAGTCATATGAAAAAATTATAAAAAATTAGAAATTCATCTTGCATGTCAGGATTAGAAAAATCCGGTAAAAGTACCCATCCCCACAACGAGACTCGTTCCCGATTTACAAGATTAATTTTTAAAACGATTTTTTCGACGATCCAACCGTACGGATGTTAAGATATATCAATTTTAGTCCTATGAAAAAATTATAAAAAAATTAGAAATTCATCTTGCATGTCAGGATTAGAAAAATCCGGTAAAAGTACCCCTCCAAACAACGAGACTCGTTCCCGATTTACAAGATTAATTTTTAAAATGATTTTTTCGACGATCCAACCGTACGGATGTTAAGATATTTCAATTTTAGTCATATGAAAAAATTATAAAAAAATAGAAATTCATCTTGCATGTCAGGATTAGAAAAATCCGGTAAAAGTACCCATCCCCACAACGAGACTCGTTCCCGATTTACAAGATTAATTTTTAAAATGATTTTTTGACGATCCAACCATACGGATGTTAAGATATATCAATTTTAGTCGTATGAAAAAATTATAAAAAAATTAGAAATTCATCTTGCATGTCAGGATTAGAAAAATCCGGTAAAAGAACCCCTCCCGACAACGAGACTCGTTCCCGATTTGCAAGATTAATTTTTAAAATGATTTTTTCGACGATCCAACCGTACGGATGTTAAGATATTTCAATTTTAGTCATATGAAAAAATTATAAAAAAATTAGAAATTCATCTTGCACGTCCGAATTAGAAAAATCCAGGTAAAAGTACTACTCCGGACAACGAGACGCGTTCCCGATTTACAAGATTAATTTTTAAAATGAAATTTTCGACGATCCAACCGTACGGATGTTAAGATATATCAATTTTATTCATATGAAAAAATTATTAAAAAATTTGAAATTCATCTTGCATGTCAGGATTAGAAAAATCCGGTAAAAGTACCCCTCCCGACAACGAGACTCGTTCCCGATTTACAAGATTAATTTTTAAAATGATTTTTTCGACGATCCAACCGTACGGATGTTAAGATATTTCAATTTTAGTCATATGAAAAAATTATAAAAAAAATAGAAATTCATCTTGCATGTCAGGATTAGAAAAATCCGGTAAAAGTACCCATCCCCACAACGAGACTCGTTCCCGATTTACAAGATTAATTTTTAAAATGATTTTTTCGACTGATCCAACCGTACGGATGTTAAGATATATCAATTTTAGTCCTATGAAAAAATTATAAAAAAATTAGAAATTCATCTTGCATGTCAGGATTAGAAAAATCCGGTAAAAGTACCCCTCCAAACAACGAGACTCGTTCCCGATTTACAAGATTAATTTTTAAAATGATTATTTCGACGATCCAACCGTACGGATGTTAAGATATTTCAATTTTAGTCATATGAAAAAATTATAAAAAAATTAGAAATTCATCTTGCATAGTCAGGATTAGAAAAATCCGGTAAAAGTACCCATCCCCACAACGAGACTCGTTCCCGATTTACAAGATTAATATTTAAAATGATTTTTTCGACGATCCAACCGTACGGATGTTAAGATATATCAATTTTAGTCCTATGAAAAAATTATAAAAAAATTAGAAATTCATCTTGCATGTCAGGATTAGAAAAATCCGGTAAAAGTACCCCTCCCGACAACGAGACTCGTTCCCGATTTGCAAGATTAATTTTTAAAATGATTTTTTCGACGATCCAACCGTACGGATGTTAAGATAATTCAATTTTAGTCATATGAAAAAATTATAAAAAAATTAGAAATTCATCTTGCACGTCAGAATTAGAAAAATCCTGTAAAAGTACTACTCCGGACAACGAGACGCGTTCCCGATTTACAAGATTAATTTTAAAATGAAATTTTCGACGATCCAACCGTACGGATGTTAAGATATATCAATTTTATTCATATGAAAAAATTATTAAAAAATTTGAAATTCATCTTGCATGTCAGGATGAGAAAAATTCGGTAAAAGTACCCCTCCCGACAATGAGACTCGTTCCCGATTTACAAGATTAATTTTTAAAATGATTTTTTCGACGATCCGACCGTACGGATGTTAAGATATATCAATTTTAGTCCTATGAAAAAATTATAAAAAAATTTGAAATTCATCTTGCATGTCAGGATTAGAAAAATCCGGTAAAAGTACCCCTCCAAACAACGAGACTCGTTCCCGATTTACAAGATTAATTTTTAAAATAATTTTTTCGACGATCCAACCGTACGGATGTTAAGATATTTCAATTTTAGTCATATGAAAAAATTATAAAAAAATTAGAAATTCATCTTGCATGTCAGGATTAGAAAAATCCGGTAAACGTACCCATCCCCACAACGAGACTCGTTCCCGATTTGCAAGATTAATTTTTAAAATGATTTTTTCGACGATCCAACCGTACGGATGTTAAGATATATCAATTTTAGTCCTATGAAAAAATTATAAAAAAATTAGAAATTCATCTTGCATGTCAGGATTAGAAAAATCCGGTAAAAGTACCCCTCCCGACAACGAGACTCGTTCCCGATTTGCAAGATTAATTTTTAAAATGATTTTTTCGACGATTCAACCGTACAGATGTTAAGATATTTCAATTTTAGTCATATGAAAAAATTATAAAAAAATTAGAAATTCATCTTGCATGTCAGGATTAGAAAAATCCGGTAAAAGTACCCCTCCCGACAACGAGACTCGTTCCCGATTTACAAGATTAATTTTTAAAATGATTTTTTCGACGATCCAACCGTACGGATGTTAAGATATATCAATTTTAGTCCTATGAAAAAATTATAAAAAAATTAGAAATTCATCTTGCATGTCAGGATTAGAAAAATCCGGTAAAAGTACCCCTCCCAACAACGAGACTCGTTCCCGATTTGCAAGATTAATTTTTAAAATGATTTTTTCGACGATCCAACCGTACGGATGTTAAGATATATCAATTTTAGTCCTATGAAAAAATTATAAAAAAATTTGAAATTAATCTTGCATGTCAGGATTAGAAAAATCCGGTAAAAGTACCCCTCCCGACAACGAGACTCGTTCCCGATTTACAAGATTAATTTTTAAAATGAATTTTTCGACGATCCAACCGTACGGATGTTAAGATATATCAATTTTAGTCATATGAAAAAATCATTAAAAAATTAGAAATTCATCTTGCATGTCAGGATTAGAAAAATCCGGTAAAAGTACCCCTCCCGACAACGAGACTCGTTCCCGATTTACAAGATTAATTTTTAAAATGATTTTTTCGACGATCCAACCGTACGGATGTTAAGATATATCAATTTTAGTCCTATGAAAAAATTATAAAAAAATTAGAAATTCATCTTGCATGTCAGGATTAGAAAACTCCGGTAAAAGTACCCCTCCCGACAACGAGACTCGTTCCCGATTTACAAGATTAATTTTTAAAATGATTTTTTCGACTGATCCAACCTGTACGGATGTTAAGATATATCAATTTTAGTCCTATGAAAAAATTATAAAAAAATTAGAAATTCATCTTGCATGTCAGGATTAGAAAAATCCGGTAAAAGTACCCCTCGCAACAACGAGACTCGTTCCCGATTTACAAGATTAATTTTTAAAATGATTTTTTCGACGATCCAACCGTACGGATGTTAAGATATTTCAATTTTAGTCATATGAAAAAATTATAAAAAATTAGAAATTCATCTTGCATGTCAGGATTAGAAAAATCCGGTAAAAGTACCCATCCCCACAACGAGACTCGTTCCCGATTTACAAGATTAATTTTTAAAACGATTTTTTCGACGATCCAACTGTACGGATGTTAAGATATATCAATTTTAGTCCTATGAAAAAATTATAAAAAAATTAAAAATTCATCTTGCATGTCAGGATTAGAAAAATCCGGTAAAAGTACCCCTCCAACAACGAGACTCGTTCCCGATTTACAAGATTAATTTTTAAAATGATTTTTTCGACGATCCAACCGTACGGATGTTAAGATATTTCAATTTTAGTCATATGAAAAAATTATAAAAAAAATAGAAATTCATCTTGCATGTCAGGATTAGAAAAATCCGGTAAAAGTACCCATCCCCACAACGAGACTCGTTCCCGATTTACAAGATTAATTTTTAAAATGATTTTTTGACGATCCAACCATACGGATGTTAAGATATATCAATTTTAGTCGTATGAAAAAATTATAAAAAAATTAGAAATTCATCTTGCATGTCAGGATTAGAAAAATCCGGTAAAAGAACCCCTCCCGACAACGAGACTCGTTCCCGATTTGCAAGATTAATTTTTAAAATGATTTTTTCGACGATCCAACCGTACGGATGTTAAGATATTTCAATTTTAGTCATATGAAAAAATTATAAAAAAAATTAGAAATTCATCTTGCACGTCAGAATTAGAAAAATCCAGTAAAAGTACTACTCCGGACAACGAGACGCATTCCCGATTTACAAGATTAATTTTTAAAATGAAATTTTTCGACGATCCAACCGTACTGGATGTTAAGATATATCAATTTTATTCATATGAAAAAATTATTAAAAAATTTGAAATTCATCTTGCATGTCAGGATTAGAAAAATCCGGTAAAAGTACCCCTCCCGACAATGAGACTCGTTCCCGATTTACAAGATTAATTTTTAAAATGATTTTTTCGACGATCCAACCGTACGGATGTTAAGATATTTCAATTTTAGTCATATGAAAAAATTAGTAAAAAAATAGAAATTCATCTTGCATGTCAGGATTAGAAAAATCCGGTAAAAGTACCCATCCCCACAACGAGACTCGTTCCCGATTTACAAGATTAATTTTTAAAACGATTTTTTCGATGATCCAACCGTACGGATGTTAAGATATATCAATTTTAGTCCTATGACAAAATTATAAAAAAATTAAAAATTCATCTTGCATGTCAGGATTAGAAAAATCCGGTAAAAGTACCCCTCCAAACAACGAGACTCGTTCCCGATTTACAAGATTAATTTTTAAAATGATTATTTCGACGATCCAACCGTACGGATGTTAAGATATTTCAATTTTAGTCATATGAAAAAATTATAAAAAAATTAGAAATTCATCTTGCATGTCAGGATTAGAAAAATCCGGTAAAAGTACCCATCCCCACAACGAGACTCGTTCCCGATTTACAAGATTAATTTTTAAAATGATTTTTTGACGATCCAACCATACGGATGTTAAGATATATCAATTTTAGTCCTATGAAAAAATTATAAAAAAATTAGAAATTCATCTTGCATGTCAGGATTAGAAAAATCCGGTAAAAGTACCCCTCCCGACAACGAGACTCGTTCCCGATTTGCAAGATTAATTTTTAAAATGATTTTTTCGACGATCCAACCGTACGGATGTTAAGATAATTCAATTTTAGTCATATGAAAAAATTATAAAAAAATTAGAAATTCATCTTGCACGTCAGAATTAGAAAAATCCTGTAAAAGTACTACTCCGGACAACGAGACGCGTTCCCGATTTACAAGATTAATTTTTAAAATGAAATTTTCGACGATCCAACCGTACGGATGTTAAGATATATCAATTTTATTCATATGAAAAAATTATTAAAAAATTTGAAATTCATCTTGCATGTCAGGATTAGAAAAATTCGGTAAAAGTACCCCTCCCGACAATGAGACTCGTTCCCGATTTACAAGATTAATTTTTAAAATGATTTTTTCGACGATCCAACCGTACGGATGTTAAGATATATCAATTTTAGTCCTATGAAAAAATTATAAAAAATTTGAAATTCATCTTGCATGTCAGGATTAGAAAAATCCGGTAAAAGTACCCCTCCCGACAACGAGACTCGTTCCCGATTTACAAGATTAATTTTTAAAATAAAATTTTCAACGATCCAACCGTACGGATGTTAAGATATATCAATTTTATTCATATGAAAAAATTATTAAAAAATTTGAAATTCATCTTGCATGTCAGGATTAGAAAAATCCGGTAAAAGTACCCCTCCCGACAACGAGACTCGTTCCCGATTTACAAGATTAATTTTTAAAATGATTTTTTCGACGATCCAACCGTACGGATGTTAAGATATATCAATTTTAGTCCTATGAAAAAATTATAAAAAAATTAGAAATTCATCTTGCATGTCAGGATTAGAAAACTCCGGTAAAAGTACCCCTCTCGACAACGAGACTCGTTCCCGATTTACAAGATTAATTTTTAAAATGATTTTTTCGACGATCTAACTGTACGGATGTTAAGATATATCAATTTTAGTCCTATGAAAAAATTATAAAAAAATTAGAAATTCATCTTGCATGTCAGGATTAGAAAAATCCGGTAAAAGTACCCCTCCAAACAACGAGACTCGTTCCCGATTTACAAGATTAATTTTTAAAATGATTTTTTCGACGATCCAACCGTACGGATGTTAAGATATTTCAATTTTAGTCATATGAAAAAATTATAAAAAAATTAGAAATTCATCTTGCATGTCAGGATTTGAAAAATCCGGTAAAAGTACCCATCCCCACAACGAGACTCGTTCCCGATTTACAAGATTAATTTTTAAAATGATTTTTTCGACGATCCAACCGTACGGATGTTAAGATATATCTATTTTAGTCCTATGAAAAAATTATAAAAAAATTAGAAATTCATCTTGCATGTCAGGATTAGAAAAATCCGGTAAAAGTATTAAATTATTTAACTTGCATGTCCGGATCCAACCGTACGGATGTTTCATCTTGCATTAGAAATTCATCTTGCATGTCAGGATCCAACCGTACGGAATGTTTCATATTAAATTATTTTATCAAAATATTTAATTTTTTCTGAAATTCTTCAAATGTCACCCAAACAAATAAATGTTGACATTAATATGGTTGTATCATGAAATAATATTTCTTAAAAATTGAAATTATCAAAAATCATGTGCTAATTTAAGACATAATCTGTCATAAATTATTATCCGCAAAAAATTTGAGAAAAGTCAAATTTACCGCCAAATTTTTAATTTCAGTCGTAAATTGGATGTTCAAATATTTTCCGTCATAAATATTTCGTCGTAAATTGAGATGAAATATTTTTTTATTTAATTTCAATTTAAAATTTTAATAAAAATATTTAACTTACGATGAAATGTTCACATCGTCCCAACTTCAAATGATTTTTATTTTCCCTCCAATTTTTTTTGGAAAAAAGTTAAATTTCCCTCTTTGATAACTTACGACGAATTTTAATTTCCGTCGTAAATTTGACCATCCGATTTTTTCTGTCGCAAATATTTTGTTGTAAATTTAGATAAAATATTTTTTATTCAATTTCAATTTAAAATTTTAATAAAAATAGTTAACTTACGAAGAAATGTTTAAATCGTCGCAACTTCAAATAATTTTTATTTTTGTTTAATCGTGTCGTGCATAATTTTATTAATAAAATACTAAACTTATGACGGTTTTGGCTTTCGTCGTAAATAATTACGGCGTTTTACTTTTTTCCGTCGTAAATTGGGCGCACATTTTTTTCCGTCGTAAGTTGGCCGTCGTAATTGGCCTATTTTGTTGTAGTGTAATTAGGATATTTTTCATTCTCAAATCGAGGAGGTTTCTTGACATAAACTTCCTTTTTAAGAAATCCATTTAAGAACACACTCTTTACATCCATTTGGTATAACTTGATTTTATTGTAGCATGCAAATGAAAGTAGTATTCTGATTGATTCCAATCTTGGAACATGAGCATAATTTTAATCAAAATTAATGCCTTCTTATTGATTGTATTCTTGTGCCACCCAAACATCATATTTATCAAATTGATTGAGTTCTTCTAGCATTTCCATGATCTAATTTTCATTATTAAGAGCTTCATTGATATTCTGTGTTTCCTCCCTAGCTTGGAAAAGCTGAAAAAGCACAAATATTTGTTGCACCTTTTCTTATCTTAATTCCTTCTGATCTATCACCAAAATTAATTCTGGAGGATGATTTGTCACTTGTCTGAGATGACTTTGGTAGAGAATTTTGAGCTATGACTTCCTCATTTGTTCAAATAGATACTTACCATCAAAATATATTCTGAAGCTTCTCAGTAGCTCTATTTCCCCTTGGACCTTTCAAAGTAAGTCTAGATAACTGTTCCAAAGTTTTATCAATAGATGAAGAAGTTCCAGCTTTTTTATCAACTTCTGGAGTTGCATCTTTTGACTTGTCAACTTACTGCGAATCAGTATTCTTCACTGCCAGCTCGCTGCCAGTACCAGTACCTGCAACGTCTTCCTCTTCCCTTGATAGATCATCATTAGACTCTTGAAATGAGACATCAATAGGTTCTTTAACAATATTTTTATATATATTATACACTCTATATGCATGATCTGTTAAAGAATAACCTAAAAATGTAACTTCATAAGATTTAGAACCCAATTTACCATCCCTTTCAGACATTTTAATTATAAAGCACTTTGTACCAAAGATATTGCAGTACCCAATATTAGGTTTCTTCTTCCTCAATTCATATGGAGTCTTGTTGAATAATGGCCTGATTAACACTATGTTAAGAACATAACTTGTTGTGTTGACAGCTTTTGCCCAAACAGCCCTTGGCAACTTGCTTTCCTGAAGCAAAGTCCATGCTGTTTCTTGCAATGACATGTTCTTATGCTCCACAACTCCTTTTTGTTGTGGTGTACGAGATGCAAAAATTTGATGTGTACTTTTTTTACAGTAAGGAAAAAAATTCCTTTTGGAATTAACCACCATGATCACTTCGTAGATCTATAAGTCTTGTTTCAAGCTTATTCTAAAGTAACTTGATTAGCTTATAGATCACTTCGTAGATCTATAAGTCCTTTTGGAATAAATGCACAATATTTAGTAGATAAAAACAATACCCAAGTATAGCTAGAATAATCATCAATAAGAACAAAAGCATACCACCTGCAATACTCTTATAAGCTTCTGGACCAAATAAATCTCTAAAGGTTTAGAAGTTGATACCACTTTCTTGACTTTGTGTGATGTTCTGATTTGCTTTTCTAGTTGACAAGCAGTACATATTTCCATCTTAACATACTTCAATTTTGGTAATCCTCGAACTAGCTATTTTATTGATAGCTTGCTAAGTAATTTCATGTATGCATGTCCAAGTCTTTTATGCAAAATTTCTGGACTTATATCAATTGCTTCTAAACAACATGATTGTTCCTGTTCTTCAAAATCCAATACATATATAAAAAATTTCTATACTAGCAACTAGAGGAATTTTATTAGAACCCACAAGTATAATACACTCATGTTGACCAAATCTAATTTATGACCATCATTAAATAATTGACTTATACTAAGCAGATTTTAAGTAAGATCTTTAACATATTGACTTTATTTAAAGACACAATACAATTACTAATTTTTCCTTTTCCAAGAATAGAAAGAGTCTTGTTATCATCAATTATGACACTTCCACCCTTCTTCATCTTTAGACTAAGAAACTGAGATTTGTCTCCACTCATGTGCATTGTTGCACCACCATCCAAAATCCATTAATTTGACTTTAATTTGGCCACGAGATAAACCTACAAAACAAATAAAGATAAGTAAACATTTTGGTACCCATTTTAGCTTGGGTCCAACATGGTTAGTAGATAGAACATATAAAACATTCAAATCATATTTTTCTATCCTAATTTTAAACATTTTGGGAGTCTGATTCTTTGTTCTGCCAGGTCTTGTCAGCTTGCCATTTTGGTTTAACAGCTTGCTCCGGTGAGCTGTCTGTCTATTCCATCATTTTGACACTGCCCGTTTAACTTTGTATTGCTTAGCTAGATGACCGTTTTTCCCACCTGTGTTGTAACCTTTCCTGGGCAGAACATAGTCACTTGAAATCCCATTTTTGCCTTCATACTTCAGAGAATGATCCTTTGATGTAGATGCCATTCCAAGACCACCTTTATCCAATGGAACTCGAGTTTGTTGGATCATAGATTTGAGTACTTCTTTTCCTTGAACACACTTTCCCCTTTATTTTTGAAGATTCTTGATTTCATCTTCCAGTTCCTTGATCTTCTTAGATTGTTCTTCTTAGCTTGTTCTTCCTTGAGTTCTTTTGTTCATTCCTACTCATAATTTGTTGGTTGTTTTTTTTAAGTTGAGCAATCTGTTCCTTGAGATTTTTTATTATTCCAACATTTGATTTGGAATCCATTAGATCTGAAATGACTATTCGAAGATGAATATTTTCTTATTCTAGCTCATAATTCTCATTCTTTAAATTCATAAGCTCAATCATTGATTGAATAGCTTTATCCTGCATGGCTAGTTCATCTAAAGAAAAAATATAATGTACTTTAGAACTAATAGAATTTACCTCGCTACTTGAGTCTAATCCATTGTAATCAGTTTCACATGATTTTTCAAGTCTTACATAATCTAAGTTAACCATCTCTCCACTTGACTCGTCATAATTTGAATCTTAATCATCACTTCAAGTCAAAAGTGCTTTAGATTTCCTCTTATCTCTGAAATCAGCTTCATGTTTAGGCCGTTTTAACTTATTTTTCAGCTTGTAGCAATCTCTTTTGAAGTAAATTTTGTTTCCGCATTCATGACATGTGTCTGCCTTTGAATCTTTATTTGCACCAAAAGCTTTTCCTTTGTCTCTCCTCATTCTGTTCTTCTTTTCAATCAGTTTCTTGATTTTCCTGGACATGAGAGTCATTTCTTCATCTGACTCTTAGCCCTTATCTGATTTCAGCTTGTTAACAGACGAGTGCAAAGATAAATTATTATTTTCTCAGTTGGTAGTTTGACACGTTCAGATTTGATGGCTTCAATTCTTGACTTAAATTTTTCCAGCTCAGCAAAGATAGTTAGATGATCCATTGTATTAGAATTTATAGCAGATTCCAAAATTGTAGTCTTGGATTGATAGATAAAAGGAACCGAGCTAAATACTATCATGTTGATCTCCTCTTGTGAAATCTTCTTTCCCAATATTTTTAAACCATTTATTGTATTTTGGAACCTTACTTAAGCTTCCTTAATAGTTTCAACATCTTCAAGCTTGAAGTTTCCAAGATCATTCAATAGAGCACTAAGCTTAACTTTCCTCAATGCTTTTAATCCTTCATGGTATGTTTCAAGAGCATTTCAAATCTCCTTGACAGTCTTGAAAGATGATAATTTATCATATTCAGCTTGATTTGGACCCATAATAAGCATGCTTCTAGCTTTCCATTGTATCCAATCTTTAATAGCTCGTCAGTAGTAAGTGCATCAACATCTTTGACTCTCCCTTTGTCATCTTTAAACTCATATGGTCCTTTCTGAACTACTCTTATAATAAGTGGATCCCTTTATCGATTTCTTCGTCTTCCTCTTCTTCTTTATTTAAATATTCAATCATTTCTTGAGGATCCATTAGGCTTATAGTATGAATAAATGATAACAATGAGAAGAGATTTTGGGAGAGATTTTCAGTGATGATTCAGACTTCTTAAAAAAAGCTTTTAAATATCGAGCGGTTATGAAATATATTTGTGTATGTGACCGTTAGGAATAGAAAATATAATAAAAAGAAACAGAGAGGATGTTGAGGAGGGCTGTTGGGGGCCAAATATTATCTTAAGAGCCCCTTAAGTAGAAGTTTTTAAAAGGAGCCTTGCAAGCAGCTCTTATAGTTTCCTAATAGCGATAGTCTGCATGGACATTTAATACTTTTCTTTCGGTTTTCTCCTAATAGTTGTATGTGTTTGGTGATAAAAGACATAATTAGATTGAGTAATAATTATACGGGTGAAAAAATATTATCATAATTAATTTGGATAATAATTATATTTAGAAAATTATTATAAATGTTATGTGTTTGTCACAAAGTTGGAGATTGGACATCAAGAAAGGAAGTTTGTATAATAAGTATGGGAAGAATTTTAGAACAAGTATGCTATGTTTTGGTGGGTAAGTTATAGGTGGTTGTATATATTACCATTTAAGTTTGATGGGTATATATACATTATCATATATTTAACTTTAGTCACATCACTCTAATTTATGTACTATCGGATTGCTTGAGATGTATGTACATCCATTTCTCTTTAATCTTGATTTTTCTGTGGGGTTTACACTGGCCTCTTGAAAATAAAAACAAAAACGGTTTTTGTCAACATTCTCCTTTGGTCCCACTGTATTTTACTTTTTCATTTCTAATTTTAAAGATAGTTGGTAATTCATTTGCTTTATACTACATTATATCAAAAACTCCAATATTTTGTGATAATATTTTCATAGCAGGTTATCAAATTCCACTTGGTTAAGTTCTAATGAGAAGCATCTAAATTTGAAATAAGCAATTTATGAGCTATCCATATTTTATTTATATATTGGCACATACAACAAGAACATTATTTTAGCATCTATTTTGAAAGGTTATAAGATGCCGACATTCATGTGCACAAAGAGAAAATTTACATGGTTTATAAATGGTTAAAGGTGAAAATAAAAATAAATTTAGGTAGGTGCTATCTAAAGAATATCATTGGGAAAGATTTATTTGGATTACTTTTAAAATATAGTGATTAGATTTATATTTCTTTAAAGTTATTATTTTTAATGTATAGTTCTTTTGACTATTTACTTATTTTTAGATGTACACAATGCGGGAACTCTTCATAAACAGTCTCCTGATTCTCCCGCTTCAACAAAGCTGTCCACCATTAAAATAAGACACAACATTAAAATATATCTACCACCATATTTAGTAAATTACAAAAATATCTAGAAAATATTAAATCAAGGCAAAAGAAACAAATTTAAAGTACAAAAGATTAAAAGATTAAATAAAATATATAATTTTTCCTTCTTGACTCACTCCTGAAGAAACTCCTCTAGTAAGATCTAGTAAAATCTAGAATCTTCAATTTTATTTTATAAATAGATAGTCCTTGGCCTATCACTATCTCATCCCTCCCCACATTTTCTTCTCCCCTCTTCTTCTAAGCAACTCAATATATATTTTAGTAAAAATTACAAGTAACTATAGTTTTTGTAGTTTTGAATAATCTTATTAAGATAGTATAGGAGATGTATCAGTTTTTATTTTTTTCTAGAATTTCATCTCCACTATCACAATTTTGATTTTGTATGAGCCAGATGGTAAGTCACATGGTCTTTTTGAATAATCATCTAAAAATCTGGTTTTTATATATGTATGTATACTATGATCACTTAGAATTAATTCTTTGTCTAGTCATAACTTTTCAGATTTGTTTTTTCAAGATATCTTTCCTGGCATCACAAAAAAATTGTGTTTTCATTTCTGTTTTGATACTGAATTCAATAGTTTTTTACAATTAGAGCTACTTAGATCTTAACTAATTTTGATTTCAGATTTGAGCTAAGTTTTTCATTAATTTTGGTTTTATCAAATTTCACCCATGTACAACCAAATCAAGATATATAAATTCTTATTTTTGGTTCATTATTTGTTCTTTTTTTAGATCTAAATATGAGAACATAAAATTTTAATTGTCATCCATGTCCATATAAACTATTAAAATCTATTTATTGAAGATTCTACGCATATATTATCAATTTGATTTTAAATACTCTAATCCAAAATACTCATATTACTTGTTTTATCATGTACAGTAAACAATGAAGAAATTGCTCCACAATTAAGAGGTACTATTCTTTTATATTTATCAAATTCATAGAAAATAATTATTAATTATTTATTTAATTATCAGATTCCATGTAATAGTCATTTGTATTTGTACTTACATTTGATTCAAAAGATTATTGGATGACAATTTATTTATTCTTGATTTGAAGGTGAAACTCTCAACACACCTGGGATTATCTTTGAACATAGGCAAGTAGTTTGTTTTTATTGCACATCCTTCTTTTATTCGCTGACATGATCACTCATGAATACTTTATAATATTATTTTTTATTGCCCTTCTTCATGATGCAGATATATTCTCTACTGAATTTTGAACCAATTCCCATTAACACAGCTTTTGAAAAGGGAGGGTCTCTTGTACGAAAAGTGGAAATGTTAGATTATGTATGCCGATCCAAATATGATGTTTGCAATTCAATCACGTCAATTGTATTAATAGCATGTAGCATAATAGTTTCATCAATTTTCAAAATTCTATGTTGTCAATTTGCATTATCTTTATCCATATGTCCTGTACCTTCTCATGTACAATTTTTGTAATAAATTGAAAAATAATCTTTTAATCTTTTACTTGATTGGTTGATTTTGATTTATTTGAATGTATATTCCTCTCTCTCTATATAGGTATATCCTATAGGTATATCACAGTTTACTAATTAGTTTTATTATTTAGAATAAAACAAAATAGACAACTAAAAGGCAAAAAAGGTCCTTAAAAATAATATTATCAGTTTGAGTTGTGCTAGAGGTATCATATTGTATAATAAAATTTGGTTCCAAATTACATGACATGGTGAGTTGTGATGATATTACCGGTGAGATTTTTGTGAATGGAGGAGGTCCATTTTGGTTACCAATCTGTTACGTGTATCATTATTCTTATCACTTTATTACAAATTGTCACTTATAATGCTTAACACTTGTGCCGTTTTATATTTTTATCTTTTTGTATTATGTACTCAATTATATTTTTGACATTTCTAAGTTTTCAAATTTGTATAGTTTCAACAACATGACAAATTATTACACCCAATAATCATTCACTACATTTAAGTGCTTCAAATCACAACCACATACTATCACCTTAAAAATAACTAATTATTATGTTATTATATTTTATTGGTTGTCAGCCATGGTGAGGGGTACAATATTTCCATTATGACATAACAACACATGAATGGTCTGTGTTAGCTGCAAGAACTAGGTGGTATACAAAACTACCACTGCTCACACATGTTGATCCTTCAAACTCCGAATGAATTGGATGAGTTTGTTTGGTCATGTATTACACTTGAAAATGTGGTGTCGTGAGCTCGTCATAACCCTAAGAACTCCTAATAATTTCTCATTAGAATTAAAGTTGAGATAGTTTGGGGATATCGACGGAGGTCACCCCTTAACTTTTTAAGATTCTTTTAGATGAAAAATTTATTCAATAAATTTTCCTTGCCAGACATGTTAACCCATCTTGTTTCCTTTATTTCTAGTGCAAAATTCTGGTTTGTAGTTGAGTAACACCAACTTGATGTTAGGTTAATCTTTTCAAACAAGTTGTCAAGTCCATTCCCCAAAACAAATTACACTAGAATCATCCGGTCTTCAATGTTGATAGTAGTTTCAAATATTCTCAACCTTTTATTACCAATGATGCTTGAATATATTAAAGAACATTTTTCACTATTGGAATGCAAATTTCTTCATTGCAACTAAGACACTATAAATGAACCGAGTTGTTCGTGAGCAGTTCAAGATCGGCTCGTTAAATTAAAACTCAGTTTGGCTTAGCTCGTAAGAGCTCCAGCTCGAACAACAAAGAGTGTTATTTAAGCATAATGAGTTCGAGCCGAACTCTAGCATGTTCGACTCGAGTTCGGCTCGAGAGCGGTTTCAAATTGATAAATCGGTTCAAAATTGAATAATTCATGTTCGGCTCGTTAGAGCTCGAAAAAAGTAGATAATTTTTTTTTCTATTTTTATGGTATATATTCAAACCACCCCATATTTCTTTAAAAAGCTATTTTAATATACAAATCTTCAATAAAACACAGAAAAATCGAACATTACAACATAAATCGATGTATACCAAGAGACATAAATAGGAAAATTAAACTATATAATCGTATACGTAATATATATATATATATATATATATATAACATAACCAAATATGTGCATCGTGAAAGATATAGAAAGAGGATAGATGATTATGGAGAATTAAGAGATGATAAATGATGATTAAAGAGTAAGTCGAGATACGAACCTCATCTGCAACTTTAGCTTACTCTGTTTTAGTTTTACATATTTAGGGTTTAGGTTATATTAAATTAATTTTCTTAAGGTTTGGTTGGACATAATTCTCTTTCTTATATTGATAGTTATACTTGAGCCTTTATTTGTTAATAGTTTGCTAAACTATTTAGTACAAAAAGAGTAATGTTTGTGAGCTGCTCGATTTGTACACTAGTGCAACTCGACTCGTTAATGTTTGATAGGCTCTAGTTCGACTCGGTTTACTAATGAGCTCTAGCCCGAATACAACTTTTATGTGATAAAGATGCTCGGCTCGGTTCGTTAAGAAAAATGGTTAAGCTCAACTCATTTTCCTCAAAACTCGACTTGATGACTCAATTCTTTTAAGGCCTTACTAGTATGTACCAATTCTTCGGTTTTGATAGATTTCTTTATAGATATAATATTATTTGATGTCTATAAGTCCTAATTATTTAAAATTCCTTTATTAACATCAATGTTACACTTTACCTTTAAATATCCCTTGTTCGATTGTGAAGCATTAATAACTATTAAATACCTAGAAAAGAACTCACTTTAATTGTGTGTTACTATTATTATTGATCAAATATATTGACTTCAATTATTCATTTTCGTTCTTTGTATTATAGTATAAGTGATATTTTTTCAAATTATTATTTCTTCAATGCTAAAAATATTAACAAATTACCATATGATTTTAGGTTACTCATTTAAGATGAATAACATCCTATATATAAATGTTAATTTTGTATGTGACTCACTATTTTTGGACTACTAGATGTTCTTTTCCTCGGAACCCTCAAACCGGATTTTAAAAAACTGGTTTATATTTGTGTCACAAGATTATTTTCATTACACAAAAGTGTGTAATGAGACAACGTTGCATACACAATCACTTGGGTCAAGATATGTTTATCAACCTCGGGTCGAATCAACGTTGTTAAAACAGTTTAAAAATTAAGAACTTCCTTTTTAGTAGCACAATACAAAACTAAGCTTAAAAAAGAATATACGTGAATATATATTTTTAGTAACAAGATCTATGTTTTAAGTAATATAAATGGAAAAATTATGACTATATCTATATTCATATTTTAAATATGCAAGAAAGTGTATCCGAAGAAGGAAGAATAAAATATTTTGACCTTATAAATTACAGATAAAAGAATAAGTAAAAAAAACACATTATGAACTTTTTTGAGTGGTATATTACAACCTAGAGTGCTAGCGATCAACTTCTTATTTCTTTTATCAATTTTACGTTGATTAATCAGAATTATGAGTGGATATTTACATGCATAACTTTTAGTAAATTATTAAGATTGATCAATAATTAAGCGTCGTGTAAGAGCTCCCCATCTTTCTGTATATAATATAGAATGATGTAAATTTATGGAATATTTTTAAAGTAGTTTATATTCACATCATTTTTTCCTCTAAAAATGATAAAATCAGATCCTTTCAATATTCATTAATAAATAAACAAGACATGATAATATGTTACCATATTTATTTAATGTGCTCGATAAAAATGAATAACTGTTATGTATATATATTTTTTTGAAAAAAAAAATTAACATGAAAAGAAATATAACAGTACATATACTAAGTGAACAAGTAGGCAAATACTAAGAAACTTGAACATTTAAAATCAAGATAACATGCATGAAGTAAAAACAAGTATTAACAAAATGGGCCATCGACCTGACACACGAACTAAGAACAAAGGACCATCAGATTTGATGAAATGAAAAATTATACATTGCATCTGGAATTAAAGAGAGCCTCGGCTACTGCAGTTGAATAACAAGTGAGAACTATAAATAATTTTTTAAATTTTCGGGTAACATCTCAATCTCGGTCTTCAACAATAAGCATTTGTCTTCTCCCACAACAAGAAACAGGGGCTATAAGTAACCGTTACAAATGAGACTGTCGCACATTGGTTGGTTGTGATTTACATTTTCAACCAAATATAATCGACCAATGTAATTGGTCGACCAATATAATTGGTCGTAATAATGTACATAATCAACCAAGTACCAACCCTCGGTTGGTCGGTTTTCTTTTCTTTTCCAACCGACAAAAATAAACAAATGAATCAGTTGAAAGTATTACCAAAATAGACCAATTTTGGTTTATTGTTTTCTTGTAGGTCCCATATTTTAGCCCAGCAGCCATGTGACTATCCACATCAGATTAATACGACTAGTATCGGTTGAAAAAACATCAGTTGGACATGCATACAATTATAAACTACCTAAATCAATTGGAAATCTAAATTGCCATAAACGACATATTTTAGTTGGAAAAAGGGTTGTTGGAAAAGTGTGGTACGTGCATTTAATGCACTTATCAATATTTTAATGCAGTGTTGCAACGCTATTGGCCGACGAAGTGACATGTCACGTTAGAGGGCAAAAAAAACCACCCAAAACCAACCGTTAGGGTTAATAATTGTTTAAGATTTTAAAAGCGACCCATATTAAGTGACAATAATGGTCTATAACCAATGGACTGAATTTTCTTCTTTTTCAAATTTTTTTGTTAAATTATATAAAACAGAAAAAATATAATAAAAAGAAATATTTATTTTTATTAATTAATGATTTCATCAAATTGTAATAAAACCATTTAAAATATTAAAAAGAACTAAATAAATATTTTCAATATTATTTTTGTTATGAAAGGTCCCAAATGAAATTAAAAGATGATTACAAAGAAATAAATTAAATATTAAAAATTATCGACAATAAAATGTCCTATATCTGCTTAAACTAGAGTGTAGGGTTTATATTTAGGGTTAGATTTTAGGGGTTAGATCAGGGTTAGAAAATTTTAATACATAAATTATTTTTTAAAACGATCCAACGGTACGAGTATCAAGTTTATTACTAATTATAGTTTTAATTGTTAATTTTCATAATAAAAAACTTTGGGGGAGGGGGCTTTGAATTTGAATTTGGGGGGAAATTAAACCTTGACGGGGGATTTGAATTTTTGTAAAAACTTGAATAACCTGCCTACAGAAACAACCACATAAAAAATCAACTAAATTTAGTTGGTTATATTTTAGGCCGTATATTTTACCTTTTCATAAAACCTTGGGGAACGAGAATTTTCATAGAAATTTGAATATCTCGTCATTACAAAGCCAACGACAATAACCAACCGAATTTAGTTGATTTTATTTTAGTCTGAAAAAATTAAATTTTTATGATATTTTTAAAGGGAAATCCGAATTATCATGAAAATTTGATTTAACCAATAATTACATAACCAACCGACTTTTTGAATCATTCGGTTGGATTTTAATTCAACTTGTTATTTAATAGTTAGTCTTTCCCCTTCCCTTTTTGTATATCTTATACTTAATCTATCATATCATTATAATACCCAATTTTTGGTGTAGTCAACTTCACACTCTTCAAATTCAAATGTAATCATATCACAAACTTAATCATGAGTATGTATTTGATGATATCTCTTTTTTAATGTATAGACATATAAATTTATAGTTTTTTTTACATATGTGTGTTTGTATTCAAATATCTCAAATATTACATGTATATTCATATGTTAAATAATGCTTTTGGTAAATAGTAGGTAATTGACAAAATCACTTTGTTCTAACGGATGTTGAAGACAGTGATGATAAAGAAGAAGATGGCTCACTTGTGAATAAGTTAATGATTTTAAAGATGAAAGACTTCAAATATCTTAAGCCCCCTACCACACTTTTAAATTGTGTTGAATCCACTGATGTACCCTTCCCGTGTTTACCAATATGCAACTTAATGTCCATTGGATTATTCTCTAAACTATAATCAGATAACACGACCTTTTCGAACAGATTTATGGTATACCCAATAGTGTGATAATATTATAGGGTCACTCATATAAAATAATATAATGATTTGCTATTGAAATTTCATAATAGTTGAAAGACTCGTACATGTAACAAGGAGATCATCTACCTACACTCCAATTATGAAGGTTTTAGTTCTCTCCATTTTTGTATATACCGCATACTCGTATGGACATTTAGTGAAAGCCCCAATTTTTCGATGTACTTACTGAAAAGAGCATACTAGGCTCGTGGATCCTGATGCAATCTGTACAAAGCTTTTATCAACCTATACACCATTTTTCTTTGCAAATCTCTCTAGTTGGGTTACGTAAATTGTTTTATGCAATTCTCCGTTCTAGAAATGCGAACTCAACATTCAAATGATGAACCTACCACCCATTTTTTTGTGCATTCTAGTAACATTCTCACAGTCTCAAGCCTTGTCAGTGGTGGAAGTACCTCATCATAATCCACACCTTGCTTTTCTACGTAACACTTCATGATTAACCTAGCATTGTGCTTAATTTCCCTGTTTGTGTCCCTCTTACGCCTAATACCCCACTTCAAATGCACAGTTTTTCCCATGTGGCAATTCGACTATGGCCCGTGTGTTAGTTTTTTCAATGGTTTCAATCTCGTTGTTCATGGATTGTTCCCATGTTTTTCTCATTTTCAGCTTCCAACGCGTCGGTTTCATTATAAATATCACTCAGTACACGAAAATTCTGAGGTTCACTATTGCTAATATTTGATGACTTACTCTGTGCATAATTTTGTGTGCTACTTTCCCTGTCTCATATTTCTCTGTTCGGATTGTATGGCTCCCTGTATTCATGCTAGAAGTTGTTGGTTCCTCCTCGCTTTGATAGCCACCTTGTTCAGCACCTTCATTCGACCGATTTTCCTACCAAAATAAATGAATCATGTGATCCAGAATTCTATGATTCCTGTTCAACAACTCATAGCCGTGGCCTTTTTTCTTCAAATATAATGTCATGTATAGAGCCAAAATTTGGATTATAGGAGCGATACACTTTAGTTCTGTCCTCTCTCCCGATATTAACCACACCAACTTACGGCGATCACTTAGTTTGCTTGTATGCATACTAGGCAGTTTCATTTGGGCCACACAATATTTCACAATAATTTAAGAATTCTTTCGAGTTAAATTATCCACCCCTGTCCATATGAAACACTTCAATTTTTCTTTTGATTCTTTTTCAACCAAGATTCTAAACTTTTTGAATGCATTGAAGGCCTCAATTTTTCCTTTCAACTTTAAAATCAACACTAAATAAGTAAAGTCATCAACTAAGAGTAAAAAATACATGTTGGCCGCTGTTGTCTATGGTGAAATACGTCTGGAAATATCACCATGAATTAATCCCAACACCTCCAACACCCTCTTAGCTCGATAATCAATATTCTTTGGAATAGAATTTCTAATTTTCTTTGACATTAAACAACCTTCATATAAAGTCTTCAGTTAAAAGAAAATAGGTATGCCCTGTGCCATTATGTTGATATTAATTTTATCACTTGAAAGTTAACATGGCCAAACCTTGAGTGCCACACCCAAGTTGATTATTCCCTATTAACTAGTAGACATGAAGGTTTCAAAGTTTCTAGGACAATCTTTTATAGTCTATTTTTAGAGCGTCTACCTTTCATGACTAAGCATTTTTTACTGTCATACACCCACAAATATGTCATACACCCACAAATAAAGCCCTCTAAGTGTGGCATCATTCTTTTCCCAGCTAGTTGACCCAAAGATATGATATTGCTGCACAAGTTCACGAATATATTAGACCTTATGGATATTTAATTATTCTCCTTTTTTGCATCTAAAACCAACTTTACCCTTACCCTTCATAGCGACGCCGAACCTGATTTTCCTGTCACGCTTTCATCTAAACTCTTGAACTTAGACTTGGTACCAGTCGTGTGATTTGATGCTCCATTACCTAAATACAATACTTTTGACTCTCAATTCTTGTTATCATTCTCATTTAATCAACGAGGTTGTACTTCATTCTCATTCATTTAATAATCTTGGTTGTATTTCGTACTCATTCACATAAATATTGCCTTTGCTTATTTTCTACACTCAACCACTAAGTGAGTTTTGAAGATAGTGTGTTTATGTGCATGTTTTATCATTTCTCTTAAAACACTTTATCTCTACAAATTAGATTGCTTTCTTCACCACATCCATTATATTTCAAATAATATGAAATATCCTAAAACACATTCACCCCCACTATGTTTTATTAATTACCTAATAGATTGGATCGATAAAAAATATTCTTAAAAAATTAAAAACACTAGTTCAGGACTAAACACTAGTTAGGTGTACTAGTCAAACTGATGCTTGAGTTTTAAAATGGCAAACCAAATAAAATTATTTTGATCTAAAATTTTGGTTATATCACTAATATGTATATCTATCGACATCCATAAGTACACACAAACGATCAAATAAGTATTAAACCAAAATAATAAACAATTTTCCTGAATTCTCCCTCTTAATCATTAACAAAAATAAAATTTAGGAATTATCTTCAACATCCTTATCCTTGTCTTTGTCCTCCCTGTCCTGTTGCCAAGCTCTGCATCTTTGGTGTCAGTAAGAGTAGTATGAAAATGTATGTCATCCTAATCTGTAGAAGCAACCAAATTATTGTCTACTGATCTTCTTGTTTAAGTGTAGGAAAATGCACCAGAAGGATCAGAAGGTTCGGATGGAGAAGCAATACCCAATAACACATCCTTGAGTATCTTTTGATCAACAACAATCTTATCCAACCCCTTAAGAATTATCTATCTGTCAGCCTTGATATCAGCCATAAAATTATTGAGCTTATTGGACAATTCCTCATCAAACTGAGCAACATGAGAAGATATATGAATATGGGAGGGCTTAAGAACTTGAACAACAACAAAAAAACCATCAGCTTCAACCTTCAGACCACTCTGAGATAAGCACTTATCCTCTAAAAATTCTTTAGTAGTCAGAGTCTCAATATCAGACATATCAACACGACACCACTCAAACACCCTGCTCTAAAGCAGACCATGGGGTAACCTATTGATTGGCTTCCCATCAAAAACCTCAACTATATTCTTCAAAATCAATTCACTTATATCAAACCTTTTATCAGCTAAAATCATACTCACAATAAGCACATCTAGCAAAGTTGGACCTAATACCCAATCTATGACATAAATTTCCCAAATAAATTTTAAACAATAAGTGAGCCATTGGCACCACATAAGCATTAGTAAGGGCAAAAAACTCAACCTACTTACCATTTCAAGTAAACATTTAATTCACATAACGGGTAGATCATATATCATACAAATTCAAAATTATAAACGTAATTTACATCGCATGCAAACTAAACAAATAAATTAAAAAATTAAAGAGTGAGCCGATAATACCCGATACCAGCTTGTAAGCTTGCTTATTGAACATTACACATTCCCAATTCTCTTGTGAGTGTGCTGAAACGCTTTTCATCTAGAGGTTTTGTGAAAATATAAGCAATTCGAGCATTAGTAGCAAAAAATATCAGCTTAACTATCCCTTTTGCAACATTGTCTCTCAAGAAATGATGTCTAACATCGATATGCTTGGTTCTTGAGTGATTCACTAAATTTTCAAAAATATTGATAGTACTTATGTTGTCATAGTAAATAGGAGTTTGACCACAAGAAATTCCAAAATCCTTAAGTTATTGTCTCATCCAAAGCATTTGTTAGCAACAACTCACACCTGCTAAATATTTTCCTTCAGCTGTAGATAATGCAACATATGTTTACTTCTTTCTTAACCAAGAAAACAAACTTTATCCTAAGTAAGCACCAACACCACTAGTACTCTTTCTATATGATTGACAACCTGCATAATCTGCATCACTATCCCCAACAAGATCAAATGCATTTGTGACAGGATAGAATAAACCAGGAGTAATAGTTCCACTCAAATATTTGCAAATATTTGAAAATTCACTTAACAACATTCAAATGAAACTCTTTAGGCTTAGATGGAAATCTTGCACAAACACAAACACTATACATAATATTAGGTCTAGAGGATGTAAGATATATTAAGTTTCCAATCATACCTCTATAAGTCCGAATATCAACAACTTTACCTCTATATGCCTTCAGGAGTTTTCTTGATTTGTAAGACCAAAAAATAATTGAGCTCTCCCATTATGCTCGTATCAAATTCACTATGCTAACACTTAGAAAACCATTCGCACAAAGAATCATTAATAGCACCAAATGTAATATCATCAATATATATTTGCACAACTGAAATATCATTAACTTTAAACATAGTAAATAAAGTTGGATTAATAGTACCTCGAATGAAACCATTTTTGATTAAGAATTAACTTTTCATACCAAGAACGAGTTGCTTGCCTTAATCCATATAAAGCTTTCCTCAACTTGAACACAAAATTAGGATATTTTTCATTCTCAAATCCAGGAGGTTTCTTGACATAAACTTCCTCTTTAAGAATCCATTTAAGAACAAACTCTTTACATCCATTTGGTGTAACTTGATTTTGTTGTAGCATGCAAATGAAAGTAGTATTATGATGGATTCTAATGTTGTAACATGAGCATAATTTTAATCAAAATTAATGCCTTCTTATTGATTGTATTCTTGTGCCACCTAAACATCACATTTATCAAATTGATTGAGTTCTTCCGGCATTTCCATGATCCAATTTTCATTATTAAGAGCTTCATTGAAATTCTTTGGTTCCTCCCTAGCTAGAAAAGCTGCAAAAGCACAAATATTTGCTGCGCCTTTTCTTGTCTTAATTCCTTCTAATCTATCACCAATAATCAATTTTGGAGGATGATTTTTCAGTGTCTTAGATGACTTCGGTAGAGAATGTTGAGCTATGACTTCCTCATTTGTTCAAATAGATCTTCACCATCAAACATATTCTGAAGCTTCTCAGTAGCTCTATTTCCCCTTGGACCTTCCAAAGTAAGTCTAGATAACTGTTCCAAAGTTTTATCAATAGATGATGAAGTTCCAACTTTTTTATCAACTTCTGGAGTTACATATTTTGAGTTATCAACTTACTGCGAATTAGTATTCTTCATTTCGAGCTCGCTGCCAGTACCAGTACCTGCAACATCTTCCTCTTCCCTTGACAGATCATCATTAGACTCTTGAAATGAGACATCAATAGACTCTTCAACAACATTTATATATATATATATTATACACTCTATATGCATGACTTGTTAAAGAATAACCTAAAAATATAACTTCATAAGATTTAGAATCAAATTTACCATCCCTTTTAGACATTTTAAGTACAAAGCACTTTGAACCAAAGATTTTGCAGTAACCAATATTAGGTTTCTTCTTCCTGAATTCATATGGAGTCTTGTTGAGTAATGTCCTGATTAGCACTATATTATGAACATAGCTTGTTGTGTTCACAGATTTTTCCCAAACACTCCTTGGCAGCTTGCTTTCCTGAAGCAAAGTTCTTGCTGTTTCTTGCAATGACCTATTCTTATGCTCCACAACTCCTTTTTGTTGTGGTGTATGAGGTGCAAAAAAGTGATGTGTAATTCCTCTTTCTTTACAATAAGGAATAAAGTCTTTTTGGAATTAACCACCATGATCACTTCGTAGATCTATAAGTCTTGTTTCAAGCTTATTCCAAAATAACTTGATTAGCTTCTCAAATTCCCTAAATACATAATATTTAGTAGTTAAAAACAATACCCACGTATATCTAGAATAATCATCAATAATAACAAAAGCATACTGTTGACCTCCAATACTCTTATAAGCTTCTGGACCAAATAAATCTCTTAAGGTTTAGAAGTTGATACGACTTTCTTGACTTTTTGTGATGTTCTGATTTGCTTTTCTAGTTGACAAGCAGTTAATGTTTCCACCATAACATACTTCAATTTTGTTAATCCTCAAACTAGCTATTTTATTGTTCTTGTTCTTCAAAATCCAATATATATATATATATATATTTCTATTCTAGCAACTAGAGGAATTTTATTAGAACTAATAAGTATAATGCACTCATATTGACCAAATCTAATTTTTGACCATCATCAAATTATTGACTTATACTAATCAGATTATAAGTAAGATCTTCAACATATTGAGCTTTATTTAAAGACACAATACAGTTACTAATTTTTCCTTTGCCAAGAATAGAAACAGTCTTGCTATCATTAATTGTGACACTGCCCCCCTTCTTCATCTTTAGACTAAGAAACTGAGATTTGTCTCCACTCGTGTGCATTGTTGCACCACCATCCAAAATCCATTAATTTGTCTTTAATTTGCCCATGAGACAAACCTACAAAATAAACAAAGATAACTCAACATTTTGGTACCCATTTTAGTTTGGGTCCTACATGGTTAGTAGATAGAACATATAAAACATTCAAATCAGATTTTTTAGCCTAATTTGACATATTTTGGGAGCCTGATTCTTGGTTCTTCCGGTCTTGTTAGCTTGCCATTTTGGTTTAACAGATTGCTGCCGGTGAGCTGTCTGTCTATTCCAGCTTTCTGACACTGCCCGTTTAACTGTGTAGTGCTTAGTTAGATGACCTTTTTTCCCACATGTGTTGCAACCTTTTCGGGGCATAGCATAGTCATATTGAATTCTATTTTTGCCTTCATACTTCAGGGAATGATCCTTTGATGTGGAAGGCATTTCAAGACCACCTTTATCGAATGGAACTAGAGGTTGTTGTATCATAGATTTGAGTACTTCTTCTCGAACAAACTTTCCCATTTATTTTTAAGATTCTTGATTTCATCTTCCGGTAATTGATCTTCTTAGCTTGGTCTTCTATTTTTGTTAAGGATTCTGATTTGCTTAACTCAAATTCCTCAAAGTATGCATTTTGAGCCTTAAGATTAGTTCTCAGAGAGCTGAGTTCTTTTGTTCATTCCTACTCAGAATTTGTTGGTGGTTTCTTTCAAGTTTAGCAATCTGTTCCTTGAGATTTTTAATCATTCCAACACTTGATTTAGAATCCATAAGATCTGAAATGACTATTCGAAGATGATTTTTTCTTATTCTAGCTCATAATTCTCATTCTTTAAATTCTTAAGCTCAATCATTGATTGAATAGCTTTATCCTGCATGGATAGTTCACCTAATGAAAAAATATAATTATGTACTTTAGAACTAATAGAATTTACCTAGCTACTTCAGTCTAAGCCATTGTAATCAGTTTCACATGATTTTTCAAGTCCAACATAATCTAAGTTAACCATCTCTCCACTTGACTCGTCATAATTTGGATCTTAATCATCGCTCCAAGTCAGAAGTGCTATAGATTTTCTCTTGTCTCTGAAATCAGCTTGATATTTAGGCCAGTTTTAACTTATTTTTAAGATTGTAGAAATCTCTTTTAAAGTGAATTTTGTTGCCGCATTCATAACATGTGTCTGCCTTTGAATCTTTCTTTGCACCAAAAGCTTTTCCTTTGTCCTTGGTCATTATGTTCTTCTTTTCAATTAGTTTCTTCATTTTCCTGGACATGAGAGCCATTTCTTCATTTGATTTTTAGTCCTCATCTGATTCCAGCTTGTTAAAAAATGAGTAAAAAGATAAATTCTTATTTTCTCAGTTGATAGTTTGACATGTTCAGATTTGATAGCTTCAATTCTTGACTTAAATTTTTCCAGCTCAGCAAAGAGAGCATAATCCATTGTATTAGCATTTATGGCACATTCCAAAGCTGTAGTCTTGGATTGATAGATAAAAGGAACTGAGTTAAATACTTTCATGTTGATCTCCTCTTGTGGAATCTTCTTGCCCAATATTTGTAAACCATTGATTGTATTCTGGAACCATGCTTGAGCTTCCTTAATAGTTTCAACATCTTCCAACTTGAAGTTTCCAAAATCATTAATTAGAGAACTAAGTTTAAATTTCCTCCATGCTTTGAATCCTTCATGGTATGTACACAACGGGGAGCTCTTCACAAATAGTCTCCTAATTCTGGGCTTCAACAAATCCTCCGTCTTAGAGTAAGGTTGTCCACATTAAAATAAGACACAACATTAAAATACATCTACCAGGATATTTAGTAAAATTACAAAAATATCTAGAAAAAATTAAATAAAGGCAAAAGAAACAATACAAAAGATTAAAAGATTAAATAAAATTATATAATTTTTCCTTCTTGACTCACTCCTCAAGAAACTCCTCTAGTAAGATCTAGTAAAATCTAGAATCTTCAATTTTATTTTATAAATAGATAGTCCCTGGCCTATCACTATCTGATCCCTCCCCACATTTTCTTCTCCCCTCTTCCCTTAAACAACTCAATAAAAATTTTAGTAAAAATTAGAGTAATTATAGCTTTTGTAGTTTTGAATAATCTTATTAAGATATTATAGGAGATTTAGCAGTTTTTATTTTTTCTAGAATTTCATCTCCACTATCACTATTTTGATTTTGTATGAGCCAAATGGTATGTCGTATGGTCTTTTTGAATAATTATCTAAAATCTGGTTTTTATATATGTATGTATTCTATGATCACTTAGAATTAATTCTTTGTCCAGACATAACTTTTAAGATTTGTTTTTTGAAGATATCTTTCCTCGATCACAAAAAAGTTGTGTTTTCATTTATGTTTTGATACTGAATTCAATAGTTTTTCATAATTAGAGCTACTTAGATCCTAATTATTTTTGGTTTGAGATTTGAGCTAAGTTTTTCATTAATTTTGGTTTTCATCAAATTTCATCCCATGTACAACCAAATCAAGATATATAAATTAGGATTTTTGGTTCATTAATTGTTCTTTTTTAGATCTAAATATGAGAATTCAAAATTTTAATTGCCATCCATGTCCATGTAAACTATTAAAATCTATATATTATAGATTCTACCCAAATATTATCAATTCATTTTTTAATACTCTAATCCAAAATACTCATATTACTTTTTTTATTATGCACAGTAAACAATGAAGAAATTGCGCCACAATTAAGAGATACTATTCTTTTATATTTATCAAATACATAGAAAACAATTATTAATAATTTATTTAATTATCAGATTCCATGTTATAGTCATTTGTATTTGTTACTTACATTTGATTGAAGAGATAATTGGATGACAAATTATTTATTCTTAATTTGAAGGTGAAACTCCCAACACACCAGGGATTATCGTTGAACATCAGCAAGTAGTTCTTTTTTATTGCACATCCTTCTTTTATTCGCTGACATGATCACTCATGATTATTTTATAATTTTATTTTTTATTGCTCCTTCTTCATGATGCAATATATTCTCTACTGAATTTTGAACCAATTCCCATTAACACAGCTTTTGAACACGAAGGGTCTCTTCTAGGAAAAGTGGAAATGTTAGATTATGTATGCCGATCCAATCATATATGATGTATGCAATTCAATCATGTCAATTGTATTAATAGCATGTAGCATAATAGTTTCATCATTTCTCAAAATTCTATGTTGTCAACTTTGCATTATCTTTATCCATATGTCCTGTACCACCTGATGTACAATTTTTGTACTAAATTGAAAAATAACCTTTTAATCTTTTACTTGATTGGTTCTTGATTGGTTGATTTTGATTTTTTTCAATGTATCCTCTCTCTATATATATATCATTGTTTACCAATTAGTTTTATTATTTAGAATAAAACAAAATAGACGTCAATAATAACAACTAAAAAGCAAAAAAGATCCTTAAAATAATATTATGAGTTTGAGTAGTGGTAGAGGTATCAAGTTGTATAATAAAATTTGGTTCCAAATTACATGACATGGTGACTTGAGATGATATTATTGGTGAGATTTTTGTGAATGGAGGAGGTCTACTATTATTAATTAATTTATTTGAGATCCATTTTGGTTACCAATATGTTACCTGTATCATTATTCTTATCACTTTATTACAAATTATCACTTATAATGCTTAACACTTGTGCCATTTTATATTTTTGTCCTTTTGTATTATGTACTCAATTATGTTTTTGGAATTTTTTACATTTTTAAGTTTTCAAATTTGTATAGTTTCAACAACATGACAAATTATTATACCCAATAGTCATTCACGCCATTTAAGTGCTTCAAATCACAACCACATACTATCACCTTAAAAATAACTAATTATTATATTATTATATTTTATACGTTGTCAGCCATGGTGAGGGGTATAATATTTCCATTATGACATAACAACACATGAATGGACCGTGTTAGCCGCAAGAACTAGGTGGTATAAGAAAACTACCACAGCTCACACTTGTTGATCCTTTAAACTCTGAATGAATTAGATGAGTTTGGTGGTTCATGTATTACAGTTGAAAATGTGGTATCTTGAACATGACAAAATTCTGGTTTGTAAATGAGTAACACAAACTAGAATCATTCGGTCTTCAATGTTGATAGTAGTTTCAAATATTCTCAACCTCTTATTATCAATGATGCTTCAATATATTAAAGAACTTTTATCACTGTTGGCATGCAAATTTCTTCATTGCAACAAAGACACTGTAAATGAACCGAGTTGTTCGTGAGCAGTTCAAGCTCGACTCCTTAAATTAAAAATCGGTTTGGTTCAGCTCGTAAGAGCTCGAGCTTGAACAATAAAAAGTGTTCTTTAAGGATAACGAGTTCGAAGCGAACTCTAGCATGTTCGACTCGAGTTCAGCTCAAGAGCAATTTCAAATTAATAAATTGGTTCGAAATTGAATAACTCGTGTTCGGCTCGTTAGATCTCGAAAAAAGTACATATAATATTTTTTTCTATTTTTATGGTATATATTCAAACCGGCCCTGATTTTTTTAAGAAGCTATTTTAATATACAAATCTGCAATAAAATAGAGCAAAATCGAACATTACAACATAAATCGATGTATACCAAGAGAGATAAATAGATAAGTTAAACTATATAATCGCATACGTAATATATATATATATAACATAATCAAATATGTGCATCGTGAAATATATAGAAAGAGGATAGATGATTATGGAGAATTAGGAGATGATAAATGATGGTTGAAGATTTAGTTGAGATTCTGCAGCTTTAGCTTCACCGTGTTCTAGTTTTACACATTTAGGGATTGGGTTGTATTAAATTGATTTACTTTAGGTTGGGTTAGGCCTAGATTTCTTTCTTATATTGATAGTTATATTTGAGCCTTTATTTGTTAATAGTTTGCTAAACTATTTAGTATGAAAAGAGTAATGTTTGCGAGCTGCTCGATTTGTACACTAGTGTGACTCTACTCGTTAATGTTCGATAAGCTCTAGTTCGACTCAGTTTACTAACGAGCTCGAGCTCGAATACAACTTTTGTGCAGTAAAGATGCTCGGCTCGGTTCGTTAAGAAAAATGGTTAAGCTCAGCTCATTTTCCACAAAACTCGACTTGACTCAATTCTTTTACGGCCTTGTATGTACCAATTCTTCGGTCTTCATAGATTTCTTTATTGATATAATATTATTTGATGTCTATAAGTCCTAATTAGTAAAATCTCCTTTATTAGCATCAATGTTACACTTTATCTTTAAACATCTCTTGTTTGATTGTGAAGCATTAATAACTATTAAATTCATAGAAAAGAACTCATTTTAATTGTGTGTTTTACTATTATTGATCAAAGATATTGACTTCAATTATTCATTTTCGTTCTTTGTATTACAGAGTGATATTTTTTCAAATTATCATTTCTTCAATGCTAAAAATATTAAAAAATTATCATATGATTTTAGGTTTCCCTTTATGATGAATAACATCCTATATATAAATGTTAATTTTTGTATCTGACTCACTATTTTTGGACTGCTAGATGTTCTTTTCCTCAGAAACCTCAAACGCAAATTAAAAAATTGGTTTATATTTGTTTCACAAGATTATTTTCATTTGCACAAAAGTGTGCAATGAAACAACGTTGCATACACAATCGCTTGTAGCTTGTGAGAATCAAGAACTTAAATTTACCTTATAAATACCTAGCTTCTTTCGTACAAGATATGTTTCTCAACTTCGGGTTGAATCAACGTTGTTAAAACAGTTTAAAAATTAAGAACTTCTTTGTTAGTAGCACAATACAAAACTAAGCTTAAAAAAGAATATACGTGAACATATATATTTAGTAACAAGATCTATGTTGTAAGTAATATAAATGAAAAAATTATGACTACATCTATAATCATATTTTAAATATGCAAGAAAGTGTATCCCAAGAAGGAAGAATAAAATATTTCGACCTTCAAAAATATAGATAAAAGAATAGGTAAAAAAACACATTGTGAACATTTTTGAGTGGTATATTACAACCTAGAGTGCTAGCGATCAACTTGTTATTTCTTTTATCACTCTTACTTTGATTAATCAGAATTATGACTGGATATTTATATGTATAACTTTGAGTAAATTATTAAGATTGATCAATAATTAAGCGTCGTGTAAGAGCTCCCAATCTTTCTGCATTTCATAATGTCCGTCGCATATATAATAACAAGGAAATTACATGATACACATTCTGTTGGATAAAGTTAACACTACATAGCTACAATTGAGAAGTTATATAACAATTCACAAGAACATTCAGATCCGCCAATAACAAACTAAACACATAGGTCAAAGTACAACATATATGAATGACCGTAATTAAAAGAAAAATATGATATCACTTAGATATAGAGCAGCTTTATCAAAATCATCGCAGTCTGTGAACCCTCGAGAAAACTTGATTGTTCTTAAGGGTTTATTTTCCCACTTAGGCTGTTATGGGTTGCAGGACTATCAGGTCGAGGATCATACAACTCTGAAACACTCAGAGACAATCAGTTCACATATATGACAAGGCTTAATAGCAATTAACACCTCAATTCACTAAAAAAATTGATCTACCTTGTATGTATATGTGGAAGAGAGCTAAAAAGATGAAATTTTAGGGTTTCTTCTATTTTCCCATTCGATCTCACTTCTGAGACATCCAGATCTAACTTATGTTTATCGTTGATATATTATATATTCCACAAGAGCCAAATTTATATATTTATATAAAGGAGAATCACAGAATCACACGAGTCTGACCTGGCAGGTCTAGGCTTTCTTCAAACCAAATTCTCCCATTTTCAAAAGTTTTAGTATTTGGGCAATATTTTGTAATAAAGATGATCGATTTGAGGATTGAGAACTTTTCATATATCCACTCCAATCAGGCATGGACTTTTGACTTTCTATCTCCCATCCGGTAAGCTTTAGGCTTTCATCTTTATCTCCGAAATCCTATTTAACTATTTATGCATAGGAGCTCTAGTAAAAAAGCTAAACTAGGAGGACAAAAGAGATTCACCCGAATTTTTGTTCAATCAGGTTTGTAACATCTCAATTTCAGATCTATTTTCATTTTTAAAAATATTAGGTTGTACTATGTATTAATTTTTTGTTGATTGAATATGAATCTAAAGGGAAGCACTGAATTACAAAACTACATAAATATTTTGTTTAAGGTCATGCTTTTTTCCCCTTGTATGTGTCAATCCAAGCTATAGGAATGTAACAACTAACAAGCAATGATGGTGGATTCAACTTAAATTATCCATGTTCTCCTTCTTTTTATGTGTATGCTCACTACATCAATTGATCTTTTTTAAAAATCACATTAATTGGTTTTTGTTTTATTATTGGTATTAATAAGTGTTATTGTGGGGAAAAGCAGAGCAGTTGTTTTAATCTCGGTGTGCAACATGCAAGTTCTCATCAATCCACTCAATTTGTTTCAACTCAAGTATATTGTGCATGGTAAAAATCCCACTTAAACTTAAATTTGAAGAAACTGAATATATGAGATTGTTGGCATCACTTAATTATTGGCATTGTCCTATTAATTTGCGACTTCTAATTTTCATTGTTCCAATTAATTAATTAGTTTGTACTATATTGACTTAAACTAAATAGATTTTGATATTTGTTGGCTGCTACATTTGTATTCCGATTTAAGTTATGAAAGCATGCGTTTTATGTAAATTTCTTACAATTTTAACCATATATACTCGGAACAAACACTAGCTCGTGCCTGGACAAATCAATAATGGAAAGTAGGCGGCCAATTGCGAGGACACCTCTTTGCACTATGGCAAAACTGCAGAATACATGTCGGTATGTCAATTTACTCATCACTCTACATGTTATGCAACCATTTTTTGATGATTTTCCGTGTAGCAAAATTACTATATACTAATATAAATTTAGTGCAACTAATCATCCAAGAACAGGGAGCTTAACTGGTAGCAGGTTTAAGTAACACACTCATTAATAAGAATTTCCCACTAAGTTCCTCAATTAGATGGGGGGTTGAGAGACATTGATATCTTATTCTTGGTTATGAGCTTGCGTTGTTGCCACCAATTCATGTTCGATTTTAGACTTTTTCCATTATTTTATCTTGCCTTCGTCCTTTAATCCTGCAAGTTAAGGTTTACAATTATGTTTCCTGTTAAATCTGTTGACTTTTTATTGCTCATTGCGTTGTAATAGCATTATTATTCAAGTCATTATCTGTGGCAAGAAGGGCCTGTTTCGAGTGATAATCCAGGTGCACATGCACTGGGTTCAGCTAATACAAATTCTGTTGGAACTGTGGACTTTAGTTCAGCTCAAGCTAGTGCTGGTGGTGGTGTTGGGAACTCGAAGAGACGAAAAAGAAATGTAAGTCAATCAATCTTTTTATTCTAGTCCTAATTTAAAATTTTCTGCTTGGACTAATTAATTGTACGGTATAATTATCATAAATGATTTTGTTCAGCTATTTGTATATTTTGGTTTCTTAAGCTGGTCAAAGTGCTTATTAGTTTGTTTGAGCATCTGATTAGTTTGTTTGGTTAATGATCCAGCTAGGTCATTGTTGACGAAGAGTCTAATGTTGGTGACACTTTGAATATCTGATGCACCGATGTTCTTTGAGAAAATTAGCAGTCAATTTATAGATAAGGGTATTATCGATATTGAATTCTGATTCTGATGATTTGACAGGTTCATGGTGTGCTGGACACAGTGGCCTGGGGAATTTTATTGCCTTTGGGGGCATTGACAGCTTGGTACTTGAAGGTATTTAAATCAGCTGATCCAGCCTGGTTTTACCTTCACGCTTTCTGTCAATCTTCGGCCTACATCGTTGGTGTTGCTGGATGGAGCACTGGCCTCAAACTCGGCAGTGATTCACCGGGAATTACATATCACAAGCATAAAAATATTGGCATAACTTTGTTCTGTCTTGGAACTCTTCAGGTACTAAACATTCTTAACTCTAAGTCTGTCCTTGAAAAAACATTAGTTAAAACACCTATAACATGTCATTCAATTTTTTCGTTGATAATATGGGGCAGGGCTCTATGTTGCCACTCCCAATTGGCTTTGGAAATGAATAGATAAATTGGTTGCCTTGTATGCTTTTGTCTCTTCATGATATCGTGTGTTCTTACTCTTCCGGAAGTGCATTCAAATTGGCCATGCTATGTGTTGTGTATAAAACAAGTGCATGTGATATCATTGACAAATGACCAATTATTTAGTGTTTAATTACTTGAAACTTTCCAAAGTTTGCCCCTTTCATATTTTCGGAGATAATATACTTGCACTTTTAACCATGTTACTGGTTTGACGCTTCTTTAAAGCAATCAAAGAAAGTAAAACTTAATTACATTATTTTATTATGATCCATGTTCCAACTCAAAGATTACCTATTATATGTATCATTTCTTTTTTATGTTTTTGATGTTTCAGGTTCTTTGCTGCTGATTAACCAAAAGGAAAAGGAAGAAATGGTCAGCTTGTGCAAGAACAAGGAAGTGGAGGTGTTGTGACTTGCGCAAAAACAGAATTTCCTGGCTAAGTTAGTAAGGTTAAAAATGTACATCTTACATGATATTAATTTCAACGCCGCAAGCATAAACCTATATTCTTTATATTGAGCCTATCCATGTGTATGTTCAGTTGTATAGTCACCCATATTATTCATATTGATATACAAGCTTATTTTTATTATATTTTTGATAATTGTTTACTTCAATAAACTATTATGATAAATTTGATGTTACATTCAAGCAATAGCAATTTCTGGTAATGATTTCTCTTTTTCACTCTTTTATGTATAGTTGAAGTGAATTGTTTTACTTTCTTATACAAGAAGTGTATCAACACTAATTCTGCAAATCAAGAATATAGGGGTTCATGCGTGTTCTTTTGATTTGCAGCATACCAGATAAGAGAATCTAGACCGGCTTTGGAGGAAGCTGTCATTGGCAAAAAAGGAATGAAGTTTGTCTGAGTTTTGAGTTTTGGAGGCTTCTTTGAATTGCTGGCATGGGTAAAAAAATGTAAACTGTCCTGTTATCAGATACCTTGAATTTCATTAAAAAAATAGATGAAAAGGTTGATGAAGTTCTTTTTTCAAGAAATTGTCAAGTTAAAAATGTATTCAAACTTTTTAGCCCGCAATTGTTTCAAGCATGAATATTATTGGTATCATGGCCAAGCTAGGAGGGAAAAGAACAATTGATTATAATATCACAGCCACCACTTTGTATTACCCCAGTCGAAGTAAAATAGAGAGTTCTTCTCAATAACAGATAAAGGACTACATACCGCACGCCACACTTGCAAATAGCAACACTCCAATAGCGGCAAACACAAATTAACTTATAAATCTTTTTTATACTTGATTGTATAATAACATAATGATAATGGCTTTATTCAATCAAACTTAACAAAAAATGATAAATAATTTTATTATTTTTCTTAACTAGAGATAAATGATACTCTCTCAGTCCCTTCCAATTGTACATCCTTCTTTTATTCGCTGACATGATTACTCAAGATTATTTTATAATTTTATTTTTTATTGTCCCTTATTCATGATACAGATATATTCTCTACTGAATTTTGAACCAATTCCCATTAACACAGCTTTTGAACACGAAGGGTCTCTTCTAGGAAAAGTGGAAATGTTAGATTATGTATGCCGATCCAATCATATATGATGTATGCAATTCAATCATGTCAATTGTATTAATAGCATGTAGCATAATAGTTTCATCATTTCTCAAAATTCTATGTTATCAATTTGCATTATCTTTATCCATATGTCCTGTACCACCTGATGTACAATTTTTGTACTAAATTGAAAAATAACCTTTTAATCTTTTACTTGATTGGTTCTTGATTGGTTGATTTTGATTTTTTTCAATGTATCCTCTCTCTCTATATATATCATTGTTTACCAATTAGTTTAATTATTTAGAATAAAACAAAATAGACGTCAATAATAACAACTAAAAAGCAAAAAAGATCCTTAAAAATAATATTATGAGTTTGAGTAGTGCTAGAGGTATCAAGTTGTATAATAAAATTTGGTTCCAAATTACATGACATGGTGACTTGAGATGATATTATTGGTGAGATTTTTGTGAATGGAGGAGGTCTACTATTATTAATTAATTTATTTGAGATATATTTTGGTTACCAATATGTTACCTGTATCATTATTCTTATCACTTTATTACAAATTATCACTTATAATGCTTAACACTTGTGCCATTTTATATTTTTGTCCTTTTGTATTATGTACTCAATTATGTTTTTGGAATTTTTTACATTTTTAAGTTTTCAAATTTGTATAGTTTCAACAACATGATAAATTATTATACCCAATAGTCATTCACGCCATTTAAGTGCTTCAAATCACAACCACATACTATCACCTTAAAAATAACTAATTATTATATTATTATATTTTATACGTTGTCAGCCATGGTGAGGGGTATAATATTTCCATTATGACATAACAACACATGAATGGACCATGTTAGCCGCAAGAAGAACTAGGTGGTATAACAAAACTACCACAGCTCACACTTGTTGATCCTTTAAACTCTGAATGAATTAGATGAGTTTGGTGGTTCATGTATTACAGTTGAAAATGTGGTGTCTTGAACATGACAAAATTCTGGTTTGTAGATGAGTAACACAAACTAGAATCATTCGGTCTTCAATGTTGATAGTAGTTTCAAATATTCTCAACCTCTTATTATCAATGATGCTTCAATATATTAAAGAACTTTTATCACTGTTGGCATGCAAATTTCTTCATTGCAACAAAGACACTGTAAATGAACCGAGTTGTTCGTGAGCAGTTCAAGCTCGACTCCTTAAATTAAAAATTGGTTTGGCTCAGCTCGTAAGAGCTCGAGCTCGAACAATAAAAAGTGTTCTTTAAGGATAACGAGTTCGAAGCGAACTCTAGCATGTTCGACTCGAGTTCAGCTCAAGAGCAATTTCAAATTAATAAATTGGTTCGAAATTGAATAACTTGTGTTCGGCTCGTTAGATCTCGAAAAAAGTACATATAATATTTTTTTCTATTTTTATGGTATATATTCAAACCGGCCCTTATTTTTTTAAGAAGCTATTTTAATATACAAATCTGCAATAAAATAGAGCAAAATAGAACATTACAACATAAATCGATGTATACCAAGAGAGATAAATAGATAAGTTAAACTATATAATCGGATACGTAATATATATATATATATATATATATATATATATATATATAACATAATCAAATATGTGCATCGTGAAATATATAGAAAGAGGTTAGATGATTATGGAGAATTAGGAGATGATAAATGATGGTTCAAGATTTAGTTGAGATTCTGCAGCTTTAGCTTCACTGTGTTCTAGTTTTACACATTTAGGGATTGGGTTGTATTAAATTGATTTACTTTAGGTTGGGTTAGGCCTAGATTTCTTTCTTATATTGATAGTTATATTTGAGCCTTTATTTGTTAATAGTTTGCTAAACTATTTAGTATGAAAAGAGTAATGTTTGCGAGCTGCTCGATTTGTACACTAGTGTGACTCTACTCGTTAATGTTCGATAAGCTCTAGTTCGACTCAGTTTACTAATGAGCTCGAGCTCGAATACAACTTTTGTGCAGTAAAGATGCTCGGCTCGGTTCGTTAAGAAAAATGGTCAAGCTCAGCTCATTTTCCATAAAACTCGACTTGACACAATTCTTTTACGGCCTTGTATGTACCAATTCTTCGGTCTTCATAGATTTCTTTATTGATATAATATTATTTTATGTCTATAAGTCCTAATTAGTAAAATCTCCTTTATTAGCATCAATGTTACACTTTATCTTTAAACATCTCTTGTTTGATTGTGAAGCATTAATAACTATTAAATTCATAGAAAAGAACTCATTTTAATTGTGTGTTTTACTATTATTGATCAAAGATATTGACTTCAATTATTCATTTTCGTTCTTTGTATTACAGAGTGATATTTTTTCAAATTATCATTTCTTTAATGCTAAAAATATTAAAAAATTATCATATGATTTTAGGTTTCCCTTTATGATGAATAACATCCTATATATAAATGTTAATTTTTGTATCTGACTCACTATTTTTGGACTGCTAGATGTTCTTTTCCTCAGAAACCTCAAACGCAAATTAAAAAATTGGTTTATATTTGTTTCACAAGATTATTTTCATTTGCACAAAACTGTGCAATGAAACAACGTTGCATACACAATCGCTTGTAGCTTGTGAGAATCAAGAACTTAAATTTACCTTATAAATACCTAGCTTCTTTCGTACAAGATATGTTTCTCAACTTCGGGTTGAATCAACGTTGTTAAAACAGTTTAAAAATTAAGAACTTCTTTGTTAGTAGCACAATACAAAACTAAGCTTAAAAAAGAATATACGTGAACATATATATTTAGTAACAAGATCTATGTTGTAAGTAATATAAATGAAAAAATTATGACTACATCTATAATCATATTTTAAATATGCAAGAAAGTGTATCCCAAGAAGGAAGAATAAAATATTTCGACCTTCAAAAATATAGATAAAAGAATAGGTAAAAAAATACATTGTGAACTTTTTTGAGTGGTATATTACAACCTAGAGTGCTAGCGATCAACTTGTTATTTCTTTTATCACTCTTACTTTGATTAATCAGAATTATGACTGGATATTTATATGTATAACTTTGAGTAAATTATTAAGATTGATCAATAATTAAGCGTCGTGTAAGAGCTCCCAATCTTTCTGCATTTCATAATGTCCGTCGCATATATAATAACAAGGAAATTACATGATACACATTCTGTTGGATAAAGTTAACACTACATAGCTACAATTGAGAAGTTATATAACAATTCACAAGAACATTCAGATCCGCCAATAACAAACTAAACACATAGGTCAAAGTACAACATATATGAATGACCGTAATTAAAAGAAAAATATGATATCACTTAGATATAGAGCAGCTTTATCAAAATCATCGCAGTCTGTGAACCCTCGAGAAAACTTGATTGTTCTTAAGGGTTTATTTTCCCACTTAGGCTGTTATGGGTTGCAGGACTATCAAGTCGAGGATCATACAACTCTGAAACACTCAGAGACAATCAGTTCACATATATGACAAGGCTTAATAGCAATTATCACCTCAATTCACTAAAAAAATTGATCTACCTTGTATGCATATGTGGAAGAGAGCTAAAAAGATGAAATTTTAGGGTTTCTTCTATTTTCCCATTCGATCTCACTTCAGAGACATCCATATCTAACTTATGTTTATCGTTGATATATTATATATTCCACAAGAGCCAAATTTATATATTTATATAAAGGAGAATCACACGAGTCTGACCTGGTAGGTCTAGGCTTTCTTCAAACCAAATTCTCCCATTTTCAAAAGTTTTAGTATTTGGGCAATATTTTGTAATAAAGATGATCGATTTGAGGATTGAGAACTTTTCATATATCCACTCCAATCAGGCATGGACTTTTGACTTTCTATCTCCCATCCGGTAAGCTTTAGGCTTTCATCTTTATCTCCGAAATCCTATTTAACTATTTATGCATAGGAGCTCTAGTAAAAAAGCTAAACTAGGAGGACAAAAAAAAATTCACCCGAATTTTTGTTCAATCAGGTTTGTAACATCTCAATTTCAGATCTATTTTCATTTTTAAAAATATTAGGCTGTACTATGTATTAATTTTTTGTTGATTGAATATGAATCTAAAGGGAAGCACTGAATTACAAAACTACATAAATATTTTGTTTAAGGTCATGCTTTTTTCCCCTTGTATGTGTCAATCCAAGCTATAGGAATGTAACAACTAACAAGCAATGATGGTGGATTCAACTTAAATTATCCATGTTCTCCTTCTTTTTATGTGTATGCTCACTACATCAATTGATCTTTTTTAAAAATCACATTAATTGGTTTTTGTTTTATTATTGGTATTAATAAGTGTTATTGTGGGGAAAAGCAGAGCAATTGTTTTAATCTCGGTGTGCAGCATGCAAGTTGTCATCAATCCACTGAATTTGTTTCAACTCAAGTATATTGTGCATGGTAAAAATCCCACTTAAACTTAAATTTGAAGAAACTGAATATATGAGATTGTTGGCATCACTTAATTATTGGCATTGTCCTATTAATTTGCGACTTCTAATTTTCATTGTTCCAATTAGTTAATTAGTTTGTACTATATTGACTTAAACTAAATAGATTTTGATATTTGTTGGCTGCTACATTTGTATTCCGATTTAAGTTATGAAAGCATGCGTTTTATGTAAATTTCTTACAATTTTAACCATATATACTCGGAACAAACACTAATTTTTATCCGGAATGATCCAACGGGATACTAATTTTCCGTAATTATAAATAGCCTTTACCATATTTTATTTCGTACCGAAAATCATTTGCAAATAGTATTTATAGAATTTTCCAGAGAAAAACCCTAATTTTATAAAACCTACAGAGAATAAAACCTCAATTCCAAGGTGTTACCGGAATCCGTTGGTGAAGCTCGAGTACTCAAATCAAAGCTCTTGAAATATACTATCAAAATCTGTGCTTCATATCACTGCAGAATCAAAGGTTTATTTTCTGTAATTTTATTTATTTTCAAAAATATGAATTTTTGTACGGATGATTGTTCGAATGATTTGATGCGTGGATGTTGTAGAGCTTGTTCTCCTGATGATTTTCATATGTCATATGACTGATTTGAAGTTCAATAACATGTTCAAAATTGAGTTTAATTTTCGAATTTAAAAATTAGGGTTTATAACTCGTATGAATGTTTTTAATTGAAAATTAGGGGTTTTTGTTCTCGGGGTTATGAGCTGTTGAAATATAGTGGGTTGTGTTCCTTATGAAATTTGCAATCGATTGTTGTATAGCTCGTTAACAGCCGATTCATGGTATGAAGGGAGTTGTGTTTTTAAAGTTACGTCGAGCTCGCCGGAAAACGGCGAACTTCCTGACCATTTTCCGGCCAACTCAGGGGTTATCTGTATGATTGAATGGTATGGTTAAATTTTTTGTGAATTGTAGAGTAATTCTGGAGCTTTTGATGATGGGAGGATTCCGGGAACGAATTCTCCGGCAAACCCCGACTATTTTCCGGCTAGGGGTGGTAAAATTGCAGTTAGGTCCCTGTACTATTGAAGATGGTGAAGTTTAGTCCCTGAAGTTTCTGGAAATTACAGAAATAGGATTCATGTTTATAAAATGTTTAAAAATCATATTTTCTATTTATTTTAATTATAAAAATTCATTTTTAATTTCCGAAAATCCCAAAAATTATATTTTAATTCAAAAATTTATTTTTAATTCAAAAATAAATCTGAATTAATTAGTTAATTAATGTTAATTAATAATTAATTGATTAATTGGTCAATTAATTTGAAAATTAAATAATTAATTGATTTAATTAATTATTAATTAATTTTAATTAATTATTTAATTAGATTTAATTATTTAAGAATGATTTAAAAATTCCGAAAAATAGTTTCGAGCTTTAAAATATTATTTTAAATTGTTTTCAAGGCTCGATAATTATTATAAAAAAATTTTGAAGCCAGATTTGGCCAACCGAACCCTGTTTATTGCTTTAAAATTGATCCAACGACCCAATTTAATTCCGAAAAAGATTTAAAAATCATATTAAATACCCGAAAGCCTGTTTATCTCTCAAGACTCCTTTATAAATGATATATCATTGATTGTTTGACGTGTTACGTGTTATATGTGACTTGTTGATTGACTGACGGTCTATATGTTCGGTGTTTACTTATTTATAGCATAACTTTCAAATTGTTAATCAGATTTGGGTAAAATGAAGGGTAGATAGAAGTATATATCAAATATAATCATATGATTTGAGTATTGATAGATGTTTATGATATGTAAGAAGAAGAGGCAAGGCGTAGGAAAAGGAAATATATAGTCGAGGAGTAGGACATTGTGATTGGAAGTTAGAGAAGTATAGCAGGCTAATATCAGGCAAGTGTTCTGAACTTTCTCGAGATATATTGTAGTTGATTAATAATCTTGTTTCATATAGCAAGTGCTTTGAAGCACTGAACCCTAAACCTTATTATTTTTAAACCATTGATTGTTGTATACCCGAATACGAATCACAGATATACGATACTACTCCACAAATACATACAAACTAAATGGCAAACATTGAATCTAATTACTTACATACTCAAACCATTGTACCTTATGCTTGGAAAGACCAAATCCATGTAACCTTGAAACGTTGATTCCTTTGTTATCCAATTCTTTCATTACCTAACAGTCATTCTTTGAAATTGCCATACTGTTCCTTTGTGAAGATTATAACCATCTCGTTATTGAACATCCAATGTTGCTTATAATTTTGTTTATTGCTTTACATTGTTTATTCTGTTATTATGTTAGAATTGGATTGTTTTATAAAATTGTGGACCAGATTCGTGGTCAGACCAGATTGGTGGTCGAGTTAGGCCAATGTGTGCCTTGGATCCAGTGATTAGAGCAGAGCTGTGTGCCTTGCTCGGGGTTAGTGCGTGACTGATCAACAGCCTAACCTTGGTTTTAAAAAAAACATAATATCCGATTCTAAATCATTAATCATTGTTCACTTGATATCTTAACCTTTTTCACTTGATGATCATTATTCCCTGTCTTGTCTTTGTGACTTGCTAAGCTAGTTAGCTCATTTGTGCAATGTTGTTTATGTTCTTTTCCAGTTAAGAATGAACCAGTCGGTAGCGAGGATCCCCAATCTAGTGCGAGAGCTAGGGGTCCAAGTTGATCAAGTTAAGATAGCTGGAAGCTTTTGAGGTAGTTTAAGTTTGTAATAATATTTAATGTTCAGTTCTACGTTTGTAATATAAGTGTGTGTACGTGGCTTGTGGGCATACTTTAACCTGTTGCGGTCTGTGGTAGTTGGTAAGTAGGGTCACTGCATATTATTATTATCTTTATTATTGTTATAAGCTGGTTATAATAAGGTGTGTGTGTGTGTGGACCCCAAACTTCTGACCCGATTTGGAGGGCGCCACAGGTTATAAGTCACTGACACAAGCCTAGGTTGAAGGGAATGGGTAGAGGGTCAGGATTAGAAGTAAGGAAATAGAAAGATAGAATGTCGAGAGGATGAGTGTGACGGTATAACAGGTATTAGTATAATTCGTGTTGTGGTTCGAGATTCTTATATTGCGATATGATTTTAATAACAGCGATGGCTGACTCTTTCATCTCCGTACCAGCTGATCACTCAGAGCCCTCAGTTGGAGGACCATCTTCAGATCCACCTCCTGTTGATCCACCAGTGTTGGTTATTTTACCTCCACCTGTGTTGCAGCCCGTACCACTGCAGGCTATTCCACCCCCACTGTAGCCCCTTGGCTGATTCAGGTCTTACTGGTCACTCAGTTATAGGTGTACCTTTCCAGTTTTCTTCCTATCATGCCCCATATCATTAGTTCGAGGGTCAGATTCATGAGTTATTACATATCATGCGTACCAGAGAGGTTGGGAGTGGTGAGAGGAGACTCAAAGAGAGGCTCCAGGTATTTCAGAGAGTAGCTTGTGTGAGGATTCTTGAGGCTACATATGAGGATATCACCCTTGATTTTCTTGTGGAGTGGGCTAAGTGGGTTCTGGAGGAGTTTGAGGAGATTGGAGGTCCAGACTTGCCATGAGCCAGAGGCACAGAGATGGAGATGCTAATTAGTGCTGTTGTGGTTGTTTAGTATGTACAGTAGTGTGTAGTATGTATCAGTAGACTTTTGGGTTATATTTATAGACTAGATCTGCTGACTAGTGAGTAGGTTTCTTGTCCCCTTTTGCTTTTCTTCCGAAGCGTCTTTACGCTTGTACTGTTGGATTTTAATCACAGCGGAAGCATGGTAAAACTCTTTACACATATAAAATCCAAATAAAAGCATATAAATTGTGATTAAAACATATGAATCGATTACTAACCTTTAACAGCGATCCAAAAGCAACGATCGGAGATCCTTAGCAGCTGCTCCTCAAACGTGAAGCACTCCACCGGTATCCACCAAGAAAACGATGCTAAGGAGGAGGAGGAGGTGGAGAGAATTAGGTTTTTCTAAAATTTTGGGTTAGAATAAAAATATGGTTTATAATAGTATATTTATAGGCAAAATTTTCAGCTGAAATTTTCCCATAAAATATTATTATTATTAACCCTTTATTATTCATATTAATAATTGAAACATCTTTTAATTATTAATCCTTTTTCTAAACACTTTAGAAATAATTCTCTCCACCTCCTCTTGATTTAATTTCGAAAAATTAAATTCTTAATTAATAATATTAAAAAAATTTCTTAATTAATTTATAATCAATTAAATCTCATTTAATCAATTAATAAATTTACCAATTAATTATTTATTTCATAAATAAATAATTATTAGCCATTATTAATTAATTCCTCCACCATTAAATCATTCTCTTTTATGGTGTGACCCTGTAGGTTCAATATTAAGCCGGTAGTAGAAATAAATAATAATAAAACTATTTTATCATTATTTATAAAAATTCTCTAATTTATTAAATAAGATTAATTAATTATTTATATTTATTTTACATCGTGAGGGATACTTCTCAGCATATCGCGACTATCCGGATAATACGAATTCACTGCTTAGAATACCAAGAACCTATTCAGTGAATAGTTACCGTACAATTAACTCCTTCTACCCTCCAATGTCCTGATTAAATATAAGGCATAGATCTTGTGTCAAGCCTATCTAATTTAATCATTTGCTTTCCCATTTACTATGCTCAGTTCTATGTAAATTAGAAACTCCTTTCTAATTTCATTCACTCTGGCCAGAGATTCCTGAACTAGCATAAGTGGATCAGCCTTGAACATTCTCTTCCTTCACTGGAAGGGGTAGATCCTTTATTGATCATACACTATCTTCATGTACAAATTCCTATACCCAGTAGAGCCCTAATAATTGTCCCTGGAGACTAAGAACTAAACCAAAGCATAGTTCAGTGTACACAAGGTGACTATGATGACCTCAAGTCTAAGTATACTTGTACAACTATCACTATGTGAACAACAGCTGACACGTGAGTGAACTCCATCAGTTGTTCAGCTGTGCGAGTCATGTTCAGTGAACTTATTCTATAATAAGCACCTACATACTAGCTATAGTGTCACCACCCAAATATCTATGAGAACAGACATCCTTCATAATGAAGCAAGCATAGTATATACCGATTTTTGCGTATTATTAATTACAAGTTAGTAATCCTATGACCAGGAACTATTTAAGTTTAGAGTTATCATCTTTTAGGTCTCACTATTATGATCTCATCATAATCCATAAAATTTTTTACTCTAAACTATGGTATATCTTATTTAAAAACTTAAATAGATAGAGCCCGTAATAAAAACAAAACAAGTCTTTTATTAATATCAATGAAATCAAAACAAATTACATAAAAGTTATTCCTAAATCCTCATACATTATTAGACTTAGGACATATTCCTTTCAATCTCCCACTTGTACTAAAGCCAATCACTCTGGTATCTAATACCCATCTTGTCTTTATGACGATCAAAGTGACTTTCAGAAAGTAGCTTTGTGAGTGGGTCTGCTATGTTGTTATGTGTGTCAACTCTCTTTCAATACTAGAAATATTACCGCGCTCCCACTTACCCTTTTATAGACAAATGGTTCATCTACGTTTTTGATAAAACCAAACTCTTTGATTGTCTCATCAAAACGGATGTTCCCTCTATGAGAAGCTTGCTTTAAACCACATATGGTTCGCAGTAGCTTACACACCAGGTTTTCATTTCCCTTGGAAGGAAAACCATATGGCCATTTGCTAGATTTTATAGTCGTAGTAAGCAGCATTCGTAAGTAAAATCCAAACTGATTTTAACAGGGCTATAGGTAAAAGGTTTCATCAAAGTCAATCCATTGCCTTTGTTTGAATTCTTTTGCCACAAGCCTGGCCTTAAAGGTCTCCACCTGGCCATCTGCTCTAATCTTTCTTTTCTATACCATATACATAGATTCCATTTCGAATTTCATGGCACTTTGCCATTTCTCTTAGTCAACACTACTCATAGCCTCATTATAGGTCACAGGGTCGTCTTCATCGATGATTGACAACTCATTGTCATTCTCAATGATAAGGCCATAATACCTCTCAGGTTGGCGAGACACTCTCTCTGACCTACGAACGGGCTGTTCCATAGAAGGTTGTTTAGTCTGAACAGGTGTTTCCACTTGATCCGTAGTAGTTTGTGCTTCTTGAACTTCATCAAGTTCAATTTTTCTTCCACTGTTTCCTTCAAGAATAAACTCCTTTTCCAAGAAGGTAGCATATCTGGAGACAAACACCCGATGATCGGTGTAAAAGTAATACCCTAAAGTCTCTTTAGGATATCCCACAAAACTACATTTTACGGATTGAGATTCCAGCTTATCTGGGTCAACTTTCTTGACATAAGCTGGACATCCCCAAATCTTAACATGTTTAAGACTCAGTTTCCTTTCTTTTCATATCTCATATGGAGTTTGAGGAACAGATTTGGAAGGTACCTTATTCAGTAAATATGCTGAGGTTTCCAATGCATAACCCCATAGGAATACTGGAAGATTCGGATAGCTCATCATGGACCGAACCATGTCTAACAAAGTTCGATTTCTTCTTTCAGATACCAATCTGGAGGAGTCCACTGGGAGACTATACACTTTTCTTTGAGATAATCCAGAAACTCTCCATTCAAGTATTCACCACCTCGATCTAATCGAAGAGTTATAATACCATTTTTGGTTTGTTTCTCCACTTCATACTTATACTCTTTGAACTTTTCAAAGGCTTCAGACTTTTGTTTCATCAAATACATATCCGAATCTAGATCTATCATCTATGAAAGTAATGAAGTATGAAAATCCACCCATGGCTTGCGTAGACATTGGTCCACATACATCTGTGTGTACCAATCCTAGCAAATCTGTAGCCCTCTCTCCATGTCCACTAAATGGAGATTTGGTCATATTACCCAATAGTCAAGACTCGCATGTAGGATAAGATTCAAAATCAAAAGGGGGTCAAGTAACCCTTCCTTATGCAATGTCCGCAGTCTATTTTCACTAATATGACCAAGTCCGCAGTGCCAAAAGAAAGTGAGATTTTCATCATCCCTTTTCTTTTATTAGTTTGTTCAATCTGAAGTAAATTATGTCGCATACATACAGACCTTTATTTAAAGTACCACGTCCATAAAGAATATTATCTCTAAGAATAGAACATTCATTATTCTCAATAATAAACGAAAATTTAGCCAAGTCTAACATGGGAATAATATTCCTCACAATCGAGGGAACAAAATAACAATTATTAAAAAAAACAATAGTCTTGCCCGTAGGCATATGTAAATGAAATGATCCTACATCTTCAGCAGCAACCCTTGCTCCATTTCCCATCAGTAGAATCACCTCCTCTTCCTTAAGAGTCCTACTTCTCCTTAGTCCCTGCAACGAATTGCAGATATGAGAAACACAGGTGGTATCTAATACCCAAGTAGAAATTTGATTTAATGACATATTCACTTCTATCATGAACATAACTGAATCAGAAGCGGTAGTCTCACTACCCTTCTTCTTCTTCAATTCTGCAAGCTAAACTTTGCAGTTCCTCTTCCAGTGCCCCACCTTGTTACAGTAAAGTCAAACAACTTTGCTCTTGGGGTCTTCAGCTTTTGGTGGAACCGGCTTTTTTTTACCTACTTTCTTCTTCTTGGAAGGGTTCCTCTTCCTTTTCTTAGGATTGGAACCTTCACCAATTAGAAAAACAGAACTCTTCTTAGGGGAAAATTCGATTCCGCAGTCTTCAACATGTTGCGGAGTTCAGGCAGGCTGACATCCAACTTATTCATGTGAAAGTTCACAATAAACTGTGAGAACGAACTCGGAAGTGATTGCAAGACTAAGTCTTGGCTCAGCTCCCCATCCATGGAAAAACCAACTTGTCCAAGACGTTCAATCAAATTGATCATCTTAAGTACATGGTCATTCATAGATGATCCCTCAGACATCCTACAACCGAACAGCTCCTTCGATATCTCATATCGAGCTGTCCTCCCCGCCACATCATACAACTCTTGTAGATGTATTAGGATAGTGTGAGCATCCATATACTCATGTTGCTTCTGTAGCTCAATGTTCATGGAAGCTAGCATGATACATTGAGCAACATTATATAATGTGAATTCTTTATGTGGCAAAGTGTTAATAGATTCGGGACCAACTCGATCGTTTATTTCTCAAGATCTTGTTAGTTAAATTGTCCGGTTGAGTATTTAAATAAAATAATAACTGTGGAATTAGCAAATCAAGAACGTATATCTGTTAATCAAGGTTGTGGGAATTGTGAGATTGAGATTTCTGGTGATAAGTTTTGTGTAGATTTGATACCATTTAAGCTAGGAGAGTTTGACGTTATTTTAGGGATGGATTGGTTATCTAAACATGATGCCCAGATAGATTGTCGAAATAAGAAGGTAATGGTAAAGATGCCAGATGAAAGAATAGTAACGTTTAAGGGTCAAAAGCAAGTAAAGAAGTTTTTAACAATGGTTCAAGCTAAAAAGTTACTACGGCAAGGATGCGAGCATTTCGTTGTTTATGTGATTGATAGAAGTCAGGAGCCAGCAAAATTTGAAGATATTTCAGTAGTCAATGAATTTCCAGACGTGTTTCCCGATGAATTGCCAGGACTTCCTCCAGAAAGAGAAATTGAGTTTGCAATCGACTTAGCACCTGGAATGGAACCAGTATCCAAGGCTCCGTACAGAATGTCGCCCATTGAAATGAAGGAACTAGCAAAGCAATTGCAAGAATTGTTAGAGAAAGGAGTAATCAGACCCAGTTTGTTATTATGTTTATAGATGATATTTTGATTTATTTAAAGATAGAAGAGGATCATGCAAACCATTTGTGAATAACTTTGGAGATTTTAAGAAAGAAAAAGTTATAAGCTAAATTTTCAAAGTGTGAGTTTTGGTTACAGGAAGTTCAGTTCTTAGGACACATAGTCAGTAATGAAGGGATCAAAGTAGACCCGGCGAAGATTGAAGCAATTATAAATTAGGAGAGACCGAGAACACCAATAGAGGTAAGAAGTTTCTTGGGATTAGCGGGATATTATCGCCGAATTGTTCAAAATTTCTCAAGGATTGCAACACCATTGATGAAGCTTACACGAAAGACTGAAAAGTTCATATGGATCGATAAATGTGAAGAAAGTTTTCAGGAATTGAAACGATGATTAATTACGGCACCTGTTCTGTCACTTTCAGATGATCAAGGGAATTTTTAATTTATAGCGATGCTTCTCATAAAGGGCTCGGATGTGTTATGATGCAGCATAATAAGGTTATTGGGTATGTGTCAAGGCAATTGAAACCACATGAACAGAAGTATCCTACTCATGATTTGGAGCTAACAAATATAGTATTCACTTTGAAGATTTGGAGACATTATCTATATGGAGAGAAATGCGAGATTTATACCGATCACAAAAGTTTGAAGTACATATTCACACAGAAGGAGCTTAACATGAGACAGAGAAGATGGTTAGAGTTGATCAAGGATTACGACTACACGATTAACTATCATCCCGGTAAAGCCAACATTGTGGCGGATGCGTTAAGTCGGAAAGAAAAGTTGAATGTGGTATCAGTACCCGAAGAGATATACAAGGCATTTGGGAAACTGGAATTGGAGATTAGGGTTTGCAAGCCTGATAAAGCGAAAGTGTATAGTCTGACTTTTCAACCGGAGTTGTTAGAAAATATAAGAAGTGTCAAATAGAGATAATGGATCATGACATTAACCATTTGGTAGGAGAGGAATTATGCACGCAAAAGGACGATCAAGGTATTCTTAGGTTTTCTTCTAGAATTTGGATTCCACCAGTAACGGAGTTGAAGAATGAAATTTTACAGGAAGCTCATAATTCAAGGTATTTAATCCATGCAGGAAGTACCAAGATGTACAGAGATTCAAAGGAAAATTATTGGTGGCCAGATATGAAGAGGGAAATTGCGGAATGGGTTAGCAGATGTTATACATGTTAAAGAGTTAAAGAAGACCAAGTGGATTATTGCAACCTTTGGAGATTCCAGAGTGGAAGTGGGAGCATATTGCCATGGATTTCATAGTCGGATTACGAAGGATGAAAGCTAATCATGATGCCATTTGGGTTATAGTGGACAGACTTACCAAGTCAGCTCATTTTCTGCCTATAAATGAAAGATTTTCACGAGACAAGTTAGTCCATATGTACCTGAAAGAAATTGTAGTTCGTCATAGAGTCCCTGTGTCTATCATCCGATCTAGATCCAAGATTTAATTCAAGATTTTGGAAAAGTTTTCAAGAGTGTTCGGGAACGAGACTGAATATGAGTACCATCCACTGACGGACGGCCAAAGCGAAAGGACAATCCAGATGATCGAATACATGTTACGTGTTTGTGCCATTGATTTCCAAGGAAGTTGGGACGAGCATTTACCCTTGGTAGAATTTGCTTACAACAACAGTTATCATGCCAGTATTGGGATGCCACCCTATGAAGCTCTTTATGGACGCAAATGTCGATCTCCCGTGTATTGGGACGAAGTAGGAGAATGTAAAATACTTGGACCTGAATTGGTGCAACAGACGAAGGAAGTTATTGAAGTTATCCAGAAGAGATTGATAGTAGCACAAGACGGTCAAAGGAAATATGCAGATCAATCAAGGAAAGATATGGAATTTGAAGAAGGAAATCTGGTATTACTGAAAGTATCGCAGTGGAAAGGATTGACACGATTTGGAAAGAAAGGAAAACTGAGCCCAAGATATGTCGGACCTTTTGAGATTTTAAAGTGCGTTGGAAAAGTAGCTTACGAGTTGGCATTACCTCCGCACATGGAGCAAATTCACAATATTTTCATGTATCAATGCATAAGAAGTATAATCCAGACTCTAGACATGTAATCAAATATGAGCCAATAGAACTTCAAGCAGATTTATTTTATGTAGAGAGTCCAATAGAGATTCTAGAAGAAAAAAAGAAAGTGTTAAGAAATAAAGTGGTAAAGTTAGTAAGAGTACTGTGGAGAAACCCAAAGGTTGAAGAGTCAACCTGGGAGTTAGAAGGTGACATGAGAGAAAAGTACCCTCATTTGTTTTCATAGGAGATTCTGAGGACATAATTCTTTCAAGGGGGAAGGATGTAATATCTGGGATATATCGTGTAATTATTTTTGCTAATAAATAAATATTATGCATGTTCAGTATTTATTCTGTGAATTAATTATTAAGTGGTATATGCATTTGGATGTTTAAAAATAATATCAATTGAGTATTTTAATTTTCATATGTCCAAAAATAAAATATAAATAATTGTCATATCTTCCTATTTATTTTTATGTTAATTTATGATTTTATAGGAAATATATGGATTTTATAAAATCTTTTTCCGAGTATCTATAAACTATTTTATATAATCGAGAACCAACCGACGTCACCCGTTTTTACATTTTTATAACCCAAAACTCTTCCAAGAACTCCTTCCTAACCTAATTGCAATATTCTGAGCATTTTCCATGTTTCGACATTTTCGATCTGGCGTACGGTTTGTCCTGTGCGGGTCCCGGCGCAATATTTTCGATAAAATATTCGTTTCGGTAAATCAATAAAACTCGTATTTTTGATAAACGAGATCTTTTTATTAAACTATTATAATTATCACCTCGTAATACGTGTAACCAGGTGCTGAGACCAAGACCGCGGTACAAATTGTACTGATTTGGATAATTATCCTGAAAACCGGTACCGTTTGGATCTGTTTTTATAAAAAAATGTACCATTTTGTATTCGGACTGATCAAACGGGATACTAATTTTCCGTAATTATAAATAGCCTTTATCGTATTTTATTTCGTACCGAAAATCAGTTGCGAACAGTAATTATAGAATTTTCCAGAGAAAAACCCTAATTTCATAAAACCTACCGAGAATTAAACCTCAATTTGAAGGTGTTACCGGAATCCGTTGGTGAAGCTCGAGTACTCAAATCAAAGCTCTTGAAATATACTATCAGAATCTGTGCTTCATATCACTGCAGAATCAAAGGTTTAATTTTTTGTAATTTTATTTATTTTTGAATTATTTTGATTAAAAAAATGAATTTTTGTACGGATGATTGTTTGAATGATTTGATGCTTGCATGTTGTAGAGCTTGTTCTCTTGATGATTTTAAAATTAGGATTTATAACCCGTATGAATGTTTTTAATTGAAAATTGGGGCTTTTTGTTCTAGGGAGTTGTATTTTTTAAGTTACGTCGAGCTCGCCGGAAACCGGCGAACTTCCCGACCATTTTCCGGCCCACTCAGGGGTTATCTGTATGATTGAATGGTATGTTTAAATTCCTTGTGAATTGTAGAGTAATTCTGGAGCTTTTAATGATGGGAGGATTCCGGGAACGAATTCTCCGCACTGCGCCATAGATGGCCTATCGCAACGCCCCTCTTCAAAAATGTTACCTAATATGTTACCCTAGATATGATACTCATGAGCTAATCTAACATTGTATTTTTTGTGTTACCTTAGCCGAAAACGTGATGTTGCACTAGGTAAAAACTGTTGCAGCTTGTAACATTCTTGTCAAAATGTTACCTTAGAGTATTAATACATATATATAATATTTTTTAAAATTAAATATTAATTTTATAAGAATACTTAAGGTGATATACAAATTTAATAAATGAGTTACATGTTGATATAATAAATATTTAATGAAATTTTAAATAGGAACTTTTAAAAGTAGTAAATTTAAAAAACTAAAAAATTGAAATTTAAAAGTAATAAATATTAAAAATAATTTAAATTTCTCGTGTTTTAAAATGAGCATTAATATAAAAGTTTTAAAAATAATATATATATATATATATGTATATATATACGAATTCTTAAAAATAAATAAATAGAAATAAGTAATAACTGAATTCTTAATTATTAAAAAAATAAAACATAAAATATTATATAAAACTTTTTGGGCAGTAAAATTTTTGTAAAACGGGGCAAAATTTTAACTAAAAGACCGCCCGAATTTTGGGTAAAAGGCCGCCCAAATTTTCAATAACCCTAAACTCACACAATCCTCTCTCAAATCTCAAACTCCAACCATCTCTCTGGTTCTTGTATCCGACGGCGGCCCAAATTTCGAGTACACTCATCTCTCTCTCATATCTCAACTGTTAGCTTCCATAATCTCATCAATTCAATTAGCCGATCATCGGTGTTTGAATCTCCAACAACAGATTGCTTCTAAGTATTTCGTTATTTTGTCGATTAAATCTCGAATTGATCTCCTCGATTCTGAATATACAGACATTTCGCAACAATTCAGGTTGTTTTTGGTTTATTGTATTTGTCGATTTAGATGTTTCTCGTAATAACATTGTTATTGTTGTTGGCTGAGATGAACTTGTTGAATTCATTTGGTTATAACTCATTTTGTCGAAAACTATGGTTTTGAAGAGTGAAGAGCTGAAGGAGTTGGATAAAGAGAAGGAGAGGTTTTTTGCGTCTGAAATGAAGGAAATGGAGAGTTTTAAAGTGAACGTGGCGAAATTTGCTGAGGAAAGTGGAAAGGAGATACAGGAGCTTAAGAATCATACGGAACAAGTATATTTTAATTTTAGGTTAGCTATGTTGTATGTTTATTAAAATAGGATGTTTGCTTAATTGTGATTGCTTGTTTTGTTATGGGTTTTGTTGATTTAAAGTTTTTGTAAGTTTTGATCGAGTGATTTGTTGTGTATGATGTTAAATATTTTCCTGACCCTATCCAAAAGCTAGTAAAATGGATGTTATGTAGACGTAGTAATATGGAGTAAACCATACCGTGTTGTGTGTGTTGATGTTTTTGTTATTTGACAGGTTCGGTTAAGTGTAGGAAAACAGAGTAGGCTTAGGTTTGGTTTGTCTCGTAAACAGTAATAATACGATCTAATGCAGAATGAAGAAATTAATAAAGTAATTATTTAGCTTTAGAATTTTGGGTTGGACAGGGAAACAATGCTCAGAAGTCCAATGATTTGAAAAGGGTTGGTTATTTCTGAATGCTAGATTAGTGTTTAAAAATTTAACTCTAGAAAACTTGCCATTTTTATGATTATTGGTTGATCCAACATTTAACTTTCCCACATTATGAGGCGGTCAGTGGATTTTTTTAACTTTGACTGTTGCTGCACTTGAGATTAATTGTTGTCTATTATTCCCTCTGTTATTTTCATGCTAATTTGTTCCTGTTCAAGGCAGTTTCGTGCTAATCTGCCCATGTATTATCTGTTAAAGGCAGTTTCGTGTATACTACTTTATACATGTTATTATATAATACTCCATGTTAATATTTGGAGGGCACCCTGCAAAATGTTCATATCAGCATGGTGGCAAATCTATTGACCTAGTAGGTGTAGGTCTGACCATCCTGCCATGGTAGCAATGTAGCTTAGCAGTTTGAGTTGCTTTACCTTGTGCATTTTCATACTATGTTGAAGATATTTAACTTCTATTCAGCAGCCCTCTCTCAGAGATCACAACCTCCTTCCTCATGACCACTACTGGATAGCCATCAAGCATATTGTAACTCCACAAGGGATTATTTCTGGTGCAGGTCAGCTTTGAAAAATACTTTTTTGTTTTTTATATTCCAACAGTTAACATAAACTTCGAGAAATCATGTTGTGGCAAACTTGTGTACGTTGCATTCTACCAGTTGATATTAAAAGATAGAGTTGTTATATGTTATGTAATAAATTTAATTTATAAAATTACATATATTGATCAACTGATTGTTCTGACTGGATGCTTAAATGAGCAGTTGAGGTGAATGAGGGCCTTATCAAATCATTGATTAAAGAAGAGGAGTGGCAAGGAAGGGTCAGGACAGAACAAGTTACTGATTAGGGGGAGGCTGTTGTAATGCCTGGTTTGGTTGATGTGTATGACAAACTGACTTACCTGGTAGCCTTTATATGTTGATTGATTCAACTGTAATTTCCTACCAAAAATAAATTCTTGTTGAACCCCCACAAGCAAATAGCATTTACTTTAAAGAATATCTGCTTTGCCTATATCATTTGTACTATAAGTTTGCTGCTAATTATTAAAAATAAGTTATCTTTTTTAGTTTGTGGATTAATGTTGTACTATAGTTTGCTGTTAATTATAAGAAATAAGTTATCTTTTTTAGTTTGTTCTGTTAATTATACTAGTGGTCATAAAATGTTAATTTTTTAATTATTTAGTATTAAACTTGCCAATTTCATTTTGTTAATCAATAATTTAATAGTCGTACACTTCCTTTTCTAAACACGTACCTGTTAGTGTAGGTGCCCTAGAGGCAATACATTATTCTTTTATCTTTATGTCAGTTGATCATTCAATAAATGTATTTATTATGACCTTAATTACTGCGATATTTTGTTAGCATAATAAATGTCCTTAGAATCATGATACAAATTGTATAGTTTAAGTACATGACTTGAACTTGAGATTATATAATATATCATATTCTTAAAGGTCCCTAGTTGAGTATTATTATATAGGACAATAATAATACATAGATAGACTAGTATGCTGTTTGACAAGATAACCACATCTCATTGGTTATAAGTATGGGGATACTAAAGTCAATACATAGGTACATGTGAGAGTACATGGTACTGGACAGACCTACAGTGAGATTCTTCATGTTTAATAAAGTCATAAGAAAGACTCACAGTGATAATGGTGTAACGATCCTTTGACTTGAAATCATTATATTTCTATACGAGGATTAATATACTTTGACTATATTAAAAGTTACTTTTGATCGGGTGATGATAGAAGTGGACATCGGGTATATCATGAGTCGTATGAGAAATATGAATGATAGATAAAGGATTTAACCCTCCTATAATTAGGAGAGATATTATTGGCCTCTTGATTGAGTGAGATTATAAAAGCATGGCCATGCTCAAATAATGATTTGTCTCGATAATCTACTCATGGATCAAGTAAACCCGGATTAAATATTGAAGAGGATGACTAAATACATGCCTCGAGTTTAATCTATAATATGTATGGTTAAAGGGATTATATTACACGAAAAACATTAATCACGAAAGGTTTTATCTAATCATGATTTAATTATTGTTTAATTGGGTAACAATGATGTATTACTAGATACCGCTCATTGTTTATAATTTTATTAGAGAATAAAATTATTGCCAATTAAATAATAGCCTATAGGGTCACACAAATAGAGCACTTAATGGAATAGTTAATTTAAATTATGGATTTAAATTAATTGATGATTATTTGAATTTTATTATAATTAAGTAAGACTTAATTGAGATAATATAAATTCGAATTAAAAGGAATGTTTTTGCCCATAATAATTAAGTATGACTTAGTTATTAATTAAATAATAGAAATTCGTTTTTATTATTTAATCCAATACCTACTAGGGTTGGGCTTTGCTATTATGGGCCTTTTTAATCAGTCATTATAAATAGATAATGAGAGGTTAAAGAGGCTTGTACGTTTTTTAAGAAAACCCTAGCAGCAAAGAGAGGCAGAGGAAATTCAGATCGTCAAGAAGGAGGCTAGTACATCCATTCCGTAGTCAAGTTCATGAGACGTTCTTGAAGGTGCTCGTGTGGATACCATAGAGGTGTTTCTCCGAGAGGTAGACACAAAGTGTGATAGCTAGGATCTCCGTTGAGTTCGTGAAAGTTAATCTCTTGAAAGGTATGATTCGTTATCTCCATAATCTGCCCATAATTATACATGGATCCTGTTTTTGTGTTTCGAAATTTTTGTTTTATTTACATTTATACGCTGCGTTTTATGCCTTCGGAACCCAACAGTACCATATACATAAACATTAGCTGAAAGGTTCTGCAAAGAAAAATCTCAACAATCAGCGCAAATATATTGGACTATCTAGAGGTTTTTTATTTACCACTTCTTTATCTCTTTATTCTTTTAAGTGAGTAAAGGTTGATTTATTGATATGTGGTTTGATTAACCAGGATGGTTATAGTCGAGAGACATCAATAAAGATTGGTGGAGAGTCCTTAAACACAATGACCTGGTCTAAACTGATACAGGTTCATCTTTTGCTTCTTGATGGAGGTTTCTTGATCTGTTAATCTCTATATTTTCTTAGACCTCATTTCTGCTTGCCTTGAATAGCTCAATATTTTCTTAGACCTCATTTTCTTGCAGGTGATTTTGTCAAGCAAATGCAGGTCAAGTCTATTAATTCTTTACCTTGACCTCCTTGTTGGCTGTTCTGTTGAGTTATAAATGATTAAAGGTTCTTATTACAAAGTAATTTCATGGAAATAGGACAACGAAGTTCTTCATGATATTTTGGCTTCTCACCTAGAAGAAAACTCTTCTCTGCAAGGAAAAGGTCCGGATGGTGGAGTCGAGGAGAAAGTGAAGCAAATTCAAACATTAGCTTCTAGTAGTACTTTTTAAAATTTATAATTTTTGGTTGTTGTTAAGTAAAGAATGTGAACTAGTTTAATTTTTGGGTTGGATGCATTTTTTGCAGTTATGAATTTGTATAATTGGGATTCTTCAATTTACAGAATAGGCATTTCAATTTTTTTGTCCTAAAGTGTTACAATAGCCTCCTAAACTATTACCATAGTATATTTAAAATATTTTATTAGGCTAGTTATAGTGTTACAACAGCTTTTCAAAGTGTTACATTAGGATCTATGTGCTCACTTGCCACGTCATCAAGACAACTCAGCAATGTGGGTCCCACACTTGATATGTCAGCTAGTGGGTCCCCCCGTGGGGCCCACATTTTAAGAACATTTTAAAACTCTAAGGTAACATAAAAAACAAATTACAACTGATCTCTCTTTCGGTTGCATTAGCAAGCTAAGGAAACATATAAACAAGTTAAAACACGATGTTGTCTTAGGCACCAAAGATGTTACCTTAGACCGCTAAGGCAACATAGAAAAACCTATCTTTAAGAAAATGTTACCTTAGTTTAAAAGTGGGGCAAGAGCAATATATTTACCCCCTAATGCAACGTTTTATTGGTGTTACAGTAGGCATTTTATGGTGTAGTGCGGCAAACCCCGACTGTTTTCCGGTGAGGGGTGGTAAAATTGCAGTTAGGTCCCTGTACTATTGAAGATGGTGAAGTTTAGTCCCTGAAGTTTCTGGAAATTGCAGAAATAGGATTCCTGTTTATAAAATATTTAAAAATCATATTTTCTATTTATTTTAATTATAAAAATTCATTTTTAATTTCTAAAAATCACAAAAATTATTATTTTATTTCCAAAAAATATTTTTAATTCAAAAATAAATCTGAATTAATTAGTTAATTAATTTTAGTTAATAATTAATTGATTAATTGGTTAATTAATTCAAAAATTAATCGACTAATTGATTTTACTACTTATTAATTAATTATTAATTGATTTTAATTAATTATTTAATAAAATTTAATTATTTAAAAATGATTTAAATATTCGGAAAAATAGTTTCGAGCTTTAAAATATTATTTTAAATTGTTTTTAAGGCTCGATAATTATTATAAAATTGTTTTGAAGCCAGATTTGGCCAACCGAACCCTGTTTATTGCTTTAAAATTGATCCAACGACCCGTTTTAATTCCGAAAAATGTTTTAAAAATCATATTAAATACCCGAAAGCCTGTTTAGGTCCCGAGACTCCTTTATAAATGATATATCATTGATTGTTTGATGTGTACATGTTATATTTGACTTGTTCCTTGACTAACGGTCTATATGTTCGGTGTTTACTTGTTTATAGCATAACTTCCACTCCGTTAATCGGATTTGGGTAAAACGAAGGGTAGATAGAAGTGTATATCAAATATAATCGTATGATTTGAGTATTGATAGATGTTTATGATATGTAAGAAGAAGAGGCAAGGCGTAGGAAAGGGAATTAGATAGTCAAGGAGTAGGAGATTGAGATTGGAAAACTATAGCAGGCTAATATCAGGTAAGTGTTCTGAACTTTCTCGAGATATATTGTAGTTGATTAATAATCTTGTTTCATATTGCAAGTGCTTTGAAGCACCGAACCTTAAACCTATTCTTTCTAAACCATTGATTGTTGTATACCCGAATATGAATCACAGATATACGATACTACTCCACAAATACATACAAACTAAATGCCAAGCACTGAATCAAATTGCTTACATACACAAACCATTGTACCTTATGCTTGGAAAGTCCAAATCCTTGTAACCTTGAAATGTTGATTCCTTTGTTATCAAATTCTTTAATTACCTAACAACCATTCTTTGAAATTGCCATATTGTTCATTTGTGAAGATTGAAACCATCTCGTTATTGAACATCCAATATTGCTTATGACTTTGTTTATTACTTTACATTGTTTATTCTGTTATTATGGGGGAATTGGATTGTTTTATAAAATTATGGACCAGATTCGTGGTCAAACCAGATTAGTGGTCGAGTTAGGCCAATGTGTGCCTTGGATCCAGTAATTAGAGCAGAGCTGTGTGCCTTGCTCGGGGTTAGTGCGTGACTGATCAACAGCCTAACCTTTGTTTTTAAAATAAAAATATAATATCCAATTCTAAATCATTAATCATTGTTCACTTGATACCTTAACCTTTTTCACTTGATGATCATTGTTCTCAGTCTTGTCATTGTGACTTGATGAGCTATTTAGCTCATTTGTGCAATGTTATTTATGTTCTTTTCCAGTTAAGAAGGAACTAGTTGGTAGCGAGGATCCTCAATCCAGTGCGAGAGCTAGGGGTCCAGGTTGATCAAGTTAAGCTTGCTGGCTGCTTTTGAGATAGTTTAAGTTTGTAAAAGTTTGTAATAATGTTTAATATTCAGTTCTAAGTTTGAATAGTCAGGATTTAGACGTTTGTAATATAAGCATGTGTATGTGGCTTGAGGCATACTTTAACCTTCTATTATCTTTATTATTATTATAAGCAGGTTATAATAAGGTGTGAGTGTATGTGAGGACCCAAACTTCTGACCCGGGTTTGGAGGGCACCACAATATACATACTATATCGTGCAACCTCTCTCTAGAAAACTGAAGGCATATTCATCATTTTCAAAAATCATCGAGTCATGGACACAATGTTATGACTTTTAACCACTCCATTTTATTGATGACTCTAAGGTTCTGTAAGGTGTCTCTTGATCCTAGAAATTTCACAATATTTTGAGAATTTTTACGATTTAAATTATCCACCCATGTCCATATGAAACACTTTAATTTTTTTTGATTCTCTTTCAACGAGATTCTAAACTTTTTGAATGCATTGAAGGCCTCATTTTTTCCTTTTAACTTTAAAATCCACACTAAATAAGTAGTCATCGACTAAGAGTAAAAAATATTTATTGGTCGTTGCTGTCTCCAGTGAAATACATCCGAAAATATCATCATGAATTAATCCCAACACCCTCTTAGCTCGATAATCAATATTCTGTGGAATAGAATTTCGGATTTGCTTTGACATTAAACAACCTTCACAGGCAGTCTTCGGTTAAAAGAAAACAGGTACGCCTTGTGCCATTATGTTGACATTAATTTTATCGCTTGAAAGTTAATATGGCCAAAACTTGAGTGCCCCACCCAAGTTAATTATTTCCCATTAACTAGGAGGCATGAAGGTTTCAAAGTTTCTAGGACAATCTTTTATAGTCTATTTTTAGAGCGTCTACCTTTTATGACTAAGCATTTTTGGCTCTCATACACCCACAAATAAAGCCCTCTAAGAGTGACTTCATTTTTGTTCCCAGCTAGCAGACCCAAAGATATAATATTGCTGCACAAGTTCACAAATATATTAGACCTTATGGATATTTAATTATTCTCTTTTTTTTCACCTAAAACAAACTTTACCCTTACCCTTGATAGCGACGCCGAACCTGATTTTCCTGTCACACTTTCATCTAAACTCTTGAACTTAGACTTGGTACCAGTCATGTGATTGGACGCTCCATTATCAAAATACCATACTTTTGACTCCCAATTCTTGTTATCATTCTTATTTAATCAACGGGGTTGTACTTCATTCTCATTCATTTAATAATCTTGGTTGTACTTCATACTCATTCACAGAAATATTGCCTTTGCTTCTTTTCTACACTCAACCATTAAAAGAGTTGGCTTATCATCGTGGACATGAGTGAAATTAAGCTGAGTCCCTGCTTTTGGTTCTCTATTTCTTTCACGATGTGGTTCAAAATATTTCACCGTATATTGTCCATATACATCGAAATTAAAACATCTTATTGTGCTTCTATCCCTTCCCCCACATCCTCTTCTGTTATTATGATAAATATCAGAGTTCTCACTTTTATTTTTCTTATTCAACCATTCCTCCTTCGTATGGACAAGCTTACCCTATGAATCCTCATATTTTTTCGACTTCTCTTTGGATAGTAAGAGTTATCACTCGCAATTTACTCAATTGTCATGGTCTCAAAATTCCCAAATTTCTCTATCATGGACGTGATTTGTAAGAACTTTGTTGAAACGGCTCCGAGTAATATTTTTACCATATATGCTTCATCAACAGTTTCCCCAAGGGCTCTGATATTGATGACTAGACCATTTAGTTTCATACAGAAGTCTTCAATCAGATATTTGTCATTCATTTATAAGAACTCAAATTCAGCCTTTAACATTTGTATCTTTGGAGGTGTGGTTTAGTGACAGTTGATGAGTATACTCACCACTGATTTTATTGGCTATCTTGATATCGTTACAGTTTAGTGATCAAGTTGATTCATTCAACCGACCTCACTGGCCCTATTTATAACCCCCACTCGACCCACCCACATAATAAGGCTTTCGAAAAAAAACTTGAATGTCACACAAGTTTTAATGGATATTATATACATAGTGATTGCTCCAATTTCACTACAAGAAATTTGCAATCAGACAACACTTGACATACAATGGTTAAAAAAAACCGTCATCCTAAAAAATCATATAACGGTGAATTGATTTTGCAATAAAAAACAGTTGTGTGAGCTCCATAACAGACAACCGATATCCATCTTTTTTAATTTATTGTACAAGTTGTATCCTCTCATCGAGTCAGGAAATGGTTTTTTAAATATAGTGTTGTTGTAGATCTTTAACACAATAATTACAAACCGTTGTTACTATGTTAACGTATAGGGTTAGAAGACAACGGTTTTAACATTACATTGTGTAATTCAGACAACGGTTTTTCAGAAAGGTTTTCCTCTAAACCATCAAATAACGGAATAAAAACAGTTTTCTGAGGAATTTTAATGGGTACCACGTATTGAGATGGCATCACGTGATAGGTGGTAAATCATTCACAAGGATTGCTTAGGTGGCTGATATCCTTATACAACGGTTTTATGTTAAAACAAAATTGTTGTCTAAGTTGGTCTCATACAAGCTTTTCGGTATTACGTTGTGTAATTCACACAACAGTTTATAGAAGGTTTGTCTTAAAAACCTTCATACAGCGCAATAAAACAATTGTCTGAAATAGTTATTTTATAATTTAAATGGGCACCACCTGATGATGTGGCAGCGCATGATAGGTTGTAAACATATTACTCGGATTGCTGAAGTGTCACAATGACAGCCCTTGATTGAAATGAGATTAGATATACTTACACAACAGTTTTATAATAAAAAAAAGCGTTGTCTTAGTTTATCTTTACATAATGGTGTTTCAAGGAAACCATTGTAAAACTATTAATGTATAAAATGAGACTCCTGGTTATAACGTTCAATTTTTAAATGATTTTTTCGACGATACAACCATATGGATGTTAAGATATATTAATTTTAGTCATATGAAACAAATATTAAAAAATTTAAAATTCATCTTGCATATCAGGATTAGAAAAATCTAGTAAAAGTATCACTTCCGACAACGAGACTCGTTCCTAATTTACAAGATGAATTTTTAAAATAATTTTTTCAACGATCCAACCGTACGGATGTTAAGATATATCAATTTTATACATATTCAAAAAAATTATTAAAAAAATTGAAATTCATATTACATGTTAGGCATAGAAAAATCTAGTAAAATTACCCCTCCCAACAACGAGACTCGTTCCTGATTTACAAGATTAATTTTTGAAATAATTTTTTCAACGATCCAACCGTACGGATGTTAAGATATATCAATTTTAGTCACATGAAAAAATTATTAAAAATTTTGAAATCCATCTTGCATGTCAGGAGTAGAAAAATCTAGTAAAAGTACCACTCCCGACAACGAGACTCCTTCCTGATTTACAAGATTAAATTTTGAAATAATTTTTTCAACGATCCAACCGTACAGATGTTAAGATATATCAATTTTAGTCATTTAAAAAAATTATAAAAATTTGAAATCCATCTTGCATGTCAGGATTAGAGAAATCTAGTAAAAGTACCACTCCCGACAACGAGACTCGTTCTTGATTTACAAAGTTCAATTTTTCAATAATTTTTTCGACGATCCAACCGTACGGATGTTAAGATATATCAATTTTAGTCATATGAAAAAATTATAAAAAATTTAAAATTCATCTTGCATGTAAGGATTAGAAAAATCGAGTAAAAGTACAGCTCCCAACAACGAAACTCATTCATGATTTATAAGATTAATTTTTAAAATCATTTTTTCGACGATCCAACCATACGGATGTTAAGATATATCAATTTTAGCCATATTAAAAAATTATTAAAAAAATTAAAATTCATCTTGCATGTCAGGATTAGAAAAATCTAGTAAAAGTACCACTCCCGACAACGAGACTCTATCCTAATTTACAAGATTAATTTTTCAAATAATTTTTTCGACAATCCAACCGTACAGATGTTAAGATATATTAATTTTAGTCAAATGCAAAAATTATTAAAAAATTTGAAATCCATCTTGGATGACAGGATTAGAAAAATCTAGTAAAAGTACCACTCCCGAGAACGAGACTCTTTCCTGATTTATAAAGTTCAATTTTTAAATGATTTTTTCGACGATCCAACCGTACGAATATTAAGATATATCAATTTTATTCATATGAAAAAATTATTAAAAAATTTATAATTCATCTTGCATGTCAGGTTAGAAAATTCTAGTAAAAGTTCTGCTCCCGACAACGAAACTCATTCCTGATTTACAAGATTAATTTTTAAAATAATTTTCTCGACGATCCAACCGTACGGATGTTAAGATATATAAATTTTAGTCATATTAAAAAATTATTAAAAAAATTGAAATTCATCTTGCATGTCAGGATTAAAAAAATCTAGTAAAATTACCCCTCCCGACAACGAGACTCGTTCCTGATTTATAAGATTAATTTTTGAAATAATTTTTTAGACGATCCAATTATACAGATGTTAATATATATCAATTTTAGTCATATGAAAAGTTATTAAAAAATTTGAAATCCATCTTGCATGTCAGGATTAGAAAAATCTAGTGAAATTACCGCTTCATACAACGAGACTCGTTCCAGATTTACAAGATTAATTTTTGAAATGATTTTTTCGAAGATCCAACCGTACGGATGTTAAGATATATCAATTTTAGTCATATGAAAAAATTATTAAAAAATTTGAAATCCATCTTGCATGTCAGGATTAGAAAAATGTAGTAAAAGTACCACTCCCAACAACGAGACTCGTTCCTGATTTACAAGATTAATTTTTGAAATGATTTTTTCGACGATCCAACCGTACGGATGTTAAGATATATCAATTTTAGTCATATGAAAAAATTATTAAAAATTTTGAAATCCATCTTGCATGTCAGGATTAGAAAAATCTAGTAAAAGTACTGCTCCCGACAACGAGACTCCTTCCTGATTTACAAGATTAATTTTTGAAATGATTTTTTCGACGATCCAAACGTACAGATGTTAAGATATATCAATTTTAGTCATATGAAAAAATTATTAAAAAATTTGAAATCCATCTTGGATGTCAGGATTAGAAAAATCTAGTAAAAGTACCTCTCCCTATAATGAGACTCGTTCCCGATTTACAAGATTAATATTTAAAATTATTTTTTCGACGATCCAACCGTACTGGATACTAAGATATATCAATTTTATTCATATGAAAAAATTATTAAGAAATTTGAAATCCATCTTGGATGTCAGTATTAGAAAAATGTAGTAAAAGTACATCTCCCTACAATGAGACTCGTTCCCGATTTACAAGATTAATATTTAAAATTATTTTTTCGACGATCCAACCATACGGATGTTAAGATATATCAATTTGAGTCATATGAAAAAATTATTAAAAAATTTGAAATCCATCTTGCATGTCAGGATTAGAAAAATCTAGTAAAAGTACGGTTCCCTACAACGAGACTCGTTCCCGATTTACAAGTTTAATATTTAAAATTATTTTTTCGACGATCCAACGGTACGGATATTAAGATGTATCTATTTTAGTCATATTAAATGTATCTTGCGCGATAGAAATAGAAAAACTAATAAAAGTACTACCCAACAACACGAGATTTATAGGTGATTGTTAAATAATTTTTTAATATGTGTCTTCTAGAATTCAACTGTACAAATATATTGATATTAGTTATTTATAAAAATAATTAAAAATTTTGAAATTTATATTCCCTTTAATTTGATTTTAATTAAATGAAAAATAATTATTTAAAAATTAACTACTATAAATTTGATTTTTTAATAATATCACACCAATATTTTCTTTCCCTCGGTCGATCAATCATTTTCCCCCTTCACAAAATTTGGTTCCCCCCTTTAACTCCTTTTTTACTTTCAATCTCAGACTTTATCTAACTTATATCTTCCATTTACCTTTTCTTCTCAAATCAGTCTCCGACTTTATTCTTGATTGATAATTTTTCATCCTCTTTGTTGTTTCTCTGTTGGCTAGCTCTCTCTATCCCTCTCTCTCTTCTCTCTCTCTTCAATTGAAACATAATGATTTTGGGCTTCTGTAGTGCTAATTGCATATGAGGGCAAAGTTTAAACTGAAGAAGTGAGAAAGAATTCAACTCTAACAGTGCTCGAGAGTAAAGATCTAGAGTAAAGATCTAATAGCTCGCATCTCCCCTCACTCTGTTCAAATTCAGAGGTTTGAAGAACAAATAATTACAAGTTGGAGTGTAAAGATTGAATTGAGTAAATTTTAAAAACCAAGTTTTCAATTGGGGTTTGAGTTTAAAACCCTATTTTTTAATTAGTTGAGGCTTTAATTTTTTTATTACTTTTAAGTAGTCAAGGATGTGGCTCAAGTAGAAGAAAAAGGTTGCCTCTGCTCCTCTTCCTGTTTCTATCATGGCTGAACTCGATCTTTATAAGTTCGATCTGTGGGAATTGCCAGGTGATTTATAAATATGTGATTATTTGTGTACAAAGTGATAATCATTTAATTATGAGGATGATGTGTTATGTTATTATATTGGGGATTGGTGATGTGTTCTGGTTTGAAAAATGCAGCAAAGGCTTCGTTCGGGACGCATGAATGGTACTTTTTCAGTCCTAATTAATGACTTTCTATTTGCTACATGTATCCTAATTGTATGCAGTATTCATAAGTGTGCGTGTTTATATTTTTATATGTATATAGATTGGAGCAAGATTACAGACAAAAATTAGAAGTTCCATCTTTATTTGGGGCATTGAATTGAATGATTGAAGTATATGGAAATTGAAGTGTCTAAGTTTTGAAGTGCATGAAACATTTTATAGTTTAGTAAAGATAACAATTAGATGAAGCATGGAGTTCATTTGGAGGTTGGACTCTACTTCTTTTAGAAAGAAAATAAAAGACTTCTTATTTAGACATGATATATGCATGTAAAACTTGATTTCGTTGTATGAATTTTGACTTGGACTTTCAAGATTACGCCCTATAACACTCTGATGTTCACACCATTCCTAACATAGCAAATAACAGCCTTAAATATACATGGTGCCTCTGTGCGTAAAATATGCGGAAAAGTTAATTTATATAATTCATCAAACCTTTTTGCATTGAAACCCTCGTCCTGGAGTGGTGCTAGAGGCTATTGCAGTATTATAGATGTCAACTGATGTTTCAAGTTTTATTGCTCTGCAAAGACATAATATTCATATAAGCTTCTATCATGGTTATTATGACTATAAGTCGAGTCAATGAGGGTCTGGCTAGCCACTAGTTAATACTAATCGTCCTCTAGTGGACAAATTATAAATATTAAATTATATGTAATTCTACATGTATGTAATGAAGCTTACACTACAAGAAATTTGGCCATTTACGACGGTTTTTTTGAACTGAAATCGTCGTAATTGAGCCATTTACGACGGAAAAAAATCGTCGTTTTTGGTCGAGTAGTAAGTTCGTTTTTTCGTCACAAGATAAAATTGCGTCACAAGTTAGGAAGAAGGGGCCCACATACTCAATAAAATAATAAATCTACTTACGACGGAAAATATCGTCGTATGTTAGTTACTTACGACGGAAAAATCGTCGGATATTTTCTTGTGGGTCCCACCTTAATAAAATATAACATAAATATACGACGCAAATTTACGTCGTAAATTAGAAACTTCCGACGTAAATTAGAAACTTCCGACAGAAAAAACTGTCGTATGTTAGGAACTGGGGCCAACTTACAACAGAATATGTGATGAACGACCATCGTAAGTTTGTATTTCGAGAATAACCAAATTCTGATTTTTTAGTTTTCAGCCATTTTCAGCTTCCAATTTAAATTCTAAACCTTTCAAATTCTAATGCAATCACAAACTCTAAACCAAAGACATTTTTCCTAAGCATAATTCCAACAACGTATACTTTTATGATTTTATTACATCAAACGCAAAATCAAATACAAGTTCAAAGTGGTAAGTGAAACACTCCTGAATGATAAAACAGGGATCTTTAGTGATCCATGTTACATGATACCCAAGTATCTAAAGTTACATAATTATTTCAATTTTCAAAATCCAAATGCAGGAGCACCCCTATACTCTTGTCCTCCTGACTCTTTCTCCTGACTTTTTCTGCATTTTTCAAAACAATCAAAAAGTTACTACTTGCCACTAAAAATAGCAAATACACTACCACAGGTCTACACATGTTAAATTCATAGGGATAATGAGTACCAAAGACAATTTAAAAGAAACCTTGATTTTCAGCTGTTTGTTGACATCTCCAAGATGACGTTCCTGCCAATACAAAACAGTAAAACAGAATTTGGCTCTTTATTTATTACAATATGTGAATGATTGAAATGATAGAAGATTAGAACTGATCATACAATTAATAATTCATATAGCTCCCAGTACTTTCACACTTAATAAAATCCCTGCAAGCTAAGCCTAACTAATCAGACCAGCACTTGAAGGGTCTTTAAATACATTTAATGTTTGGTCAGCTTTTCACCTTTTGTATACATCTATAAAAACTAATCTCAATAGTGTTATTCTTTTAGTACAAGATTTAAAGAGTTGTAAGATGGAGTACATATTGGATGTTTGGTCAGGTTTTTATTTACATTCATTAATTCTTAATAGGACTTTTTATACTACACTACTCTATAGGTTCTTATACTTCATAGAAAGCAGAAATATATAGGGAGGTTCATGTTAATATGTAACAGTTAGTTCAGATACCTTGCTGCGGAGCTCCTCCATTTGTTCAGCCATAGCCTGTGACACAGTGACAACATACATATAAGTGTATAATCATTTATAACTTATTAGATGGGAGCAGAAAAGAAAAGAAATATTTCTAAATAAACTAAATTATTGTTAAATTTTATGGGCGAGGTTAAAAAAATTAAAGTAATCAGTTTAGAAAATTGATAATTTTACTACTCACTCGGCTGATTTTTGTATAGCTAGCCATTGTTTTCTAATTAACTTCTTTGACATTGTTACCTTTCTAAATATAGAACAGTGTATTATTCTGATTGTGTATAGTATATATGCAGAGGCTATCAGTCACATACACATACTGATATGTTACCAGTTTGAAGCAGTAAAATACTATGTAATCTTGTAGTTAATATTCATGAAGAATTAATAATGGTGCTGCAAATAATTTCCACAACATGAGAAATTACACATGTACCAGCAGAATGTTAAAGTAAATTACGAATTAAACATAAAATATTTATACTTAGTCCATGTTGATGAGCATTTACCAACACTAAATTTAGTCTTTTTCCAACTATTATCTTTCAGATCACTTTCAACATTGCCAAGGAGAATCATTTGAAGGATAATGTTGGGGTGGGGGGTACCACAGAGAGGATATTTATATTACAAACCCAGGCTGACAATTTGCACAGAGAGAATGGGGAATATAAGTTTTTGTAGTAAAAATATTCTCATCCAATCATACATTTTTCGAGTACCAAAAAAATAAACAATTAACAATTAATTTTCTTAGCGAGTTTGAGAACGTTGAATTTTTATACAAGATACCTTTAGGGCAACTGATGTATCCTTCTCTTTTGACTCTTTCCCAGTCTCTGGTTCACAAGACTTCCCCTCCCATTCTTAAATATAATAGTTAAGCTTTAAAACTCTGAATAAACTAAAATTAATTAATTAATTAATTAAAATGGGGAGAATAACCAAAAAGCAACTCCCACCTATAAATGCCATATCAGAATATGCGTGAATATATCACTCCTGTGAGCAGCCTAAGCAAGTATCCTTCAACTAATTTCTGCAAGTGAGGAAAACTCTCATTTACGCAGAACGTATTAAACCCTATTTAGACAGCTTTATACACTGCTTAGACAGAGCCCTCTTACAACAACATACCAAACGTATTTATTGAACACAACACATGGGGCAATATTATATACTTATATTAACTAAAGATACTATAACTAGAATAGATAATACAAGTTAATGATCACAATCAATTATAATATAATAAGTTTCTATAACAAAAATAAAACTATCTACTGAGTAAAAAAGAAAAAAAAAATATCTTACAGGAAACTAAACATTCCAGGGATATTGAGATTAAATTTACCATTTCTGGTTATCAAGAACTGTTTATCAACAGGCAAGTATGGCTTCCTCTTGCTTGGTTCACCAGATTTCCTGCCAATCAATAGAACAAGTTTTTTTTAAGAACTTTCCACCTAAACCAAGCAAAAAGAAGAAATAAAAAGCAATATATTTTTACCATATCCTTCACTGCAACCCTATTAATCAATATATATACCGAATATACAGTCACATATACTGCTGTAATACTGCTCTAGCATATGCAATAGAGACACTGTTATTATCCCATCAAAATTCAATCCGCAACATCAATAACTAACAAGTCTGACTAAGAAAATCCGATCTGGAACTATACAGTAAATTGATTAGAAGAACGAATATAGTACATAACTTCAATATTTGAAAAGTAATATAATATACATATAATAATGATATAGCACTTCCAGGCCAGAAACATCGAACAACACTGAACATCTGAACCCTGCCTTACCATTTCACAATCAAGCGCCAATATTTCGTGGGTAGGAGCTCCTGAAGGACACGGAAGAGTTGAAACAAAATTAGCACAAAAGATGTATCTCATCAGCTTTATCAAGAACAACCAAACAACTTAAACGTGAAGGGAATAAAGGATAAAAAGGAAATGGTATACTGTATATATATTGTCACCTGGTTGACTACGGAAGTAACCATTTTGTTCTAGTTCCGTCTCTGTGAGTGTGTAATATGACAGAGGAAATTGTAAATCTTTCGAGAGATCACCAAAGGATAGATCAAAAACAGAATCACAGGTTCCTGCATCGAAGATAGTTTACTATTTTACTTATTTTAACCCAGAAAGCACTACAAGTCTACAACTTTATAGCTGATATATACCTTGATCAGAACTCTGATTCTGAACAGGTTTGCTTATAGGCTCAGCAATATCCCTTTTTCTTTTCACCTTGTACGTAAGATGAACATCTATAGTCTGTACTCCATCTGCTACACAGCTATCAACAAATAAAAAACCAAAAGCATAAACTTTCAAGAAATGCAATGCATAAATCCAATATTCTGCTAGAAAAGATAAATGTCACCAACCTTAGAGCTGACACTGCTCTTGGAACGCCACAGTACTCTTTGAAACTGTGGAGTACCTTAGACTGTGACAAGTAAAGACCTGCGTCAAGGCCAGGTACATAAAACATAATAACTTTGGGAATGAGGGGTTTGTTCTGCATATCGGAAGATAACTCAGCATTACATACACCAAAAATATTGTATATGATATGCAAGTGCCAATCTCGAAAAACAAAATCCTTCTTAAACAAAGAAATGGTTATATTGAACTATATTAGCTGATTTGTTGTTTATTGATATTTTACCACAAGGATGTTCATCACAATTCAAATTATTTTGTATTCTCTACGCAACACAAACAAAAACAAATAAATACAAATCTACCAGATGAAGCACTACAAGAAAATCAGTGGCCAATTACAGTACAATTTACAAAATCCACTCAAATATATATACAGAGAGGGGGAAAGAGAGGGGGGAAGGAGAGAGGGAGAGAGAGAGAGAGAGATATATGAGCATAGAGAGAGAGAGGAGAGAGAGATGTGCATACCACGAAGAGAGAGACAGAGACGCCTTCCCTTCGATCCAAAAATAAGCCCTAAAGCCCTAGTTTTGAACACCGACTAAAACCCCAAATTGAAGTCAAATTGAAACCCTAAACGAAACCATAACTAAAGCCCCCTTAAAAGAAACATACAAATCAACCAAAGGAGGCTAAAATTAAAGTAAACATTTATGTATGTATAGATTTTGCATAACCAGGAGAGGAGAGGGGGAGAAAGAGAGGGGGAGAAAGAGAGGGGAAGACTGAAGGGGAGAGAGAAGAAAGAAAGAGACACTGAAAATATATTAAGATGCAAAGCAATTAGATTATTAGACTGTTCTATTTCTCAAAGACGGGGTGTTTTTTTTGGACAATAAAACTTTATTAAAACTTAAATAGATTAAATATTGATAATTATTTTAAATATAAATATATAGAATTGTATATTTATATTTGATAATTTGTGTATGTGACTAAAATAAATATATCTTAACATTCACATGGCGGAATCGTTAAAACAAATATATTTTACAAATTATTAGGAAATATATTATTTCTTTAAAAATAAAAAATTGACTTTAGAAGTATACTATTAACTTTGAGAAATAATAATAATAACATATATATATATATCAATATTAATTTATTTTTATATAAATAGCTTTTTATTAAAATAAAAAATTTCCTTATATATATTTCGCAATGCCTTTGGACAATCTATCCCGAAATGAAAGAGTACTGAGCACCAATATGAACAATAGAGGATTAGTACATATTATAATTTATATTATAGAAGTCAATAGATATATATATATATATATAAATGATATAACCAAAATTTTATATCAAAATAATTTTATTTGGTTTACCATTTTAACAGTCAACCATTAGTTTGACTAGTACAGCTAACTAGTGTTTAATCCTCAATTGTTGTTTCGATTATTTTAAAAATACTTTTAATCGATCCAACCGTATGGATGTCAATATATTTATATATATTAGTGATATAACCAAAATTACATATCAAAATAATTTTATTTGCTTTGTGATTTTAACAGTCAAACATGAGTTTGAGTTGTACAACTAACCAGTGTTTAGTTCTTAATTTTTATTTCGATTATTTTAAAAATACATTTCATCGATCCAACCGTATGGATGTCAATAGATATATATATTAGTGATAAAATTAAAGTTACATATCAAAATAATTTTATTTGGTTTGACAATTTAACAGTCAAGCATCAGTTTGACTAGTACAGCTAACTAGTGTTGAATCTTGAATTAGTGTTTCGATTATTTTAAAAATATTTTTCAACGATCCAACCGTATGGATGTCAATAGATATATATAGTAGTGATATTAACAAAATTTCATATGAAAATAATTTTATTTGGTTTGACATTTTAACAGTCAAGCTTCAGTTTGACTAGTACAACTAACTAGTGTTGAATCTTGAATTAGTATTTCGATTATTTAAAAAAAAATCAACAATCCAACCATATGGATGTCAATAGACATATTTATTAGTGATATAATCAAAATTTCATATCAAACTATTTTTATTTGGTTTGCCATTTTAACGGTCAAGCATCAATTTGACTAGTACATCTCCCTAGTGTTTAATCGTGAATTGGTGTTGAGATTATTTTTAAAAATATTTTTCAACAATCCAACTGTATGGATATCAATAGATATATATATTAGTGATATAACCAAAATTTCATATCAAAATAATTTTATTTGGTTTGACATTTTAACAGTCAAGCATGAGTTTGACTAGTACAACTAACTAGTGTTGAATCTTGAAATTGTGTTTCGATTATTTTAAAAATATTTTTCAACGATCCAACCGTATGGATGTCAGTAGATATATATATTAGTGATATAACCAAAATTTCATATTAAAATAATTTTATTTGGTTTGACAATTTAACAGTCAAGCATCAGTTTGACTAGTACAGCTAACTAGTGTTGAATCTTGAATTAATGTTTGGATTATTTTAAAAATATTTTTCAACGATCCAACCGTATGGATGTCAATAGATATATATATTAGTGATATAACCAAAATTTCATATGAAAATAATTTTATTTGGTTTGACATTTTAACAGTCAAGCTTCAGTTTGACTAGTACAACTAACTAGTGTTGAATCTTGAATTAGTATTTCGATTATTTTAAAAATATTTTTCAACGATCCAACCGTATGGATGTCAATAGACATATTTATTAGTGATATAATCAAAATTTCATATCAAACTATTTTTATTTGGTTTGCCATTTTAACGGTCAAGCATCAATTTGACTAGTACATCTCACTAGTGTTTAATCCTGAATTGGTGTTGAGATTATTTTAAAAATATTTTTCAATGATCCAAGCGTATGGATGTTAATAGATATATATATTAGTGATATAACCAAAATTTCATATCAAAATAATTTTATTTGGTTTGACATTTTAACAGTCGAGCATGAGTTTGACTAGTACAACTAACTAGTGTTGAATCTTGAATTAGTGTTTCGATTATTTTTAAAAAAAAAATTCAACGATCCAACCGTATGAATGTCAATAGATATATATATTAGTGATATAACCAAAATTTCATATGAAAATAATTTTATTTGGTTTGCCATTTTAACGGTCAAGCATCAATTTGACTAGTACATCTCACTAGTGTTTAATCCCGAATTGGTGTAGAGATTATTTTAAAAATATTTTTCAACGATCCAACCATATGGATGTCAATAGATATATATATTAGTGATATAATCAATGTTTCATAGTAAATTATTTTATCAAAATATATAAATTTTTCTGAAAATTTTGAAATGTCACCCAAACAAATAAATGTTGACATTAATATGGTTGGATCATGAAATAATATTTTTAAAATTTGAAATTATCAAAAATCATGTGCTAATTTGAGAAAAGTCAAATTTACCGCCAAAATTTTGAGAAAAGTCAAATTTTACGCCAAAATTTTGGGGAAAAGGTTAAATTTCCCTCTTTGATAACTTACGACGAATTTTAATTTCCGTCGTAAATTGGATATTTACCTTACGACGAAATGTTCAAATCGTCGCAACTTCAAATTATTTTTATTATCCCGCCAAATTTTTTTGAAAAAAGTTAAATTTCCATCTTTGATAACTTACGACGAATTTTAATTTCCGTCGTAAATTTGACGATCCGATTTTTTCCGTCGAAAATATTTCGTTGTAAATTTAGATAAAATATTTTTTTATTCAATTTCAATTTAAAATTTTAATAAAAATAATTAACTTACGACGAAATGTTTAAATCGTCGCAACTTCAAATAATTTTCATTTATGTTTAATCATGGTGTGCATAATTTTATTAATAAAATATTTAACTTACGACGGTTTTGATTTTCGTCGTAAATATTTACGACGTTTTACTTTTTTCGTCGTAAGTTGGGCGCGCATTTTTTTCCGTCGTAAGTTGGCCGTCGTAATTGGCCTATTTTGTTGTAGTGTTAGGGCATCTGTATTACCAAAAAGGACAGGACACTGAATTCAGTAAAAAGCTTTTACCACTCTCTTATGCCACTCTTCTATGGATACTAGTCATTTAGCCATATCATCCCATAACTTTTCAGATTTATTTTTTCAAAAATATATGTTCTCGGATCACAAAAAAAATTGGGTTTTCATTTGTGTTTTGGTACTGAATTTAATAGTTTTTCATAATTAGAGGTGCTTAGACCTTAACTAATTTTGATTTCATATTTGAGCTAAGTTTTTCATTAATTTTGATTTTCATCAAATTTCACCCCATATACAACCAAATCAAGATATATAAATTTGAATTTTTGGTTCATTATTTGTTCTATTTTTGGATCTAGATATGAGAATTCAAAAATTTAGTTTCCATCCATGTCCATTTAAACTATTAAAATCTATTTATTGTAGATTCTACTCATATAAATTTGATTTTAAATACTCTAATCCAAATTACTCATATTACTTTTTTAATATGTACAGTAAATAATGAAGAAATTGTTACACAATTAAGAGGTATTACTCTTTTATATTTATCCAATACATAGAAAACAATTGTTAATTATTTATTTAATTATCAGATTCCACGTAATAGTCATTTGTATTTGTTACTTACATTTGATTCAAAAGACTCTTAGATGACAAATTATTTATTCTTGAATTTGAAGGTGAAATTCCCAACACACATGGGATTATCGTAAGTAGTTTGTTTTTAGAATAAAACAAAATAGATGTGAATAATAACAACTAAAAAGCAAAAAAGGTCCTTAAAAATAATATTATAAGTTTGAGTAGTCCAAGAGGTGTGGCGTCCCTCAAATCTCGGGCTCTGGGTGTCTGGATTTGACATCATCACACGAAAACCATCTTTATAAAACACTTTTCAAAACCTGTATTTTTGTTAAGATAATAAAAATCAAACAATTTAAAACATGAAAATTTTAAAAAAATTTAAAAAGGAAAACAATTTAAACCCCTTAAAGAACAGGATCGCATATAGGTTACAACATTGAAATTATAATCAACCACTATTATGAATAAACAACATCTTTTACAACTTCAAGTCATCTTGGATAAGAAGAATCACGATTACTCTATTGACAAACCTGATTTACAACTAAATCTCAATAAACAACTCTAACTCGAACCTTCTTCAACAATCCCCTGGATACCTTCTTTGACCTTTTGATAACTTAACCATTCTTACTCTTCGTCTAGCCTTGAACAAGTTATCTTTAAACCTTTCGGAAATGGTTATAAGAAAAGCAAGGGTGAGCAACAATGCTCAGTAAGTACCAAAGAAGTAACAACAATTTGAAATAGTTCATCAAGAGTTCACAATCTCGGGGTAGTAAATAAAAAAAAGATTCACCAATCTCTGATTCAATTGAAACTGGGAAATCCAATAATTCAAATGAATTATTGAATTTGACTTACATCATTTTACTAAAAACTGAAGGTTAGGCTGCTGATTAGTCACGCACTAACCCTGAACATGGCATATAGCCTTGTTCTTTATACTGGATCCAAGGCACACATTGGCCTACATTTGACCACGAATTTGGTCTTACCATGAATCTGGTCCACATATTTTATAAAAACAATCCAATTCTAATAATTCAATTCACTAAAACAATATTCTTAACTGAATCATAATCCACAGTTATAAAAATATTTAAAAGCAGCATTGCATTTTATAATCAAATCATTACAACATATGTAAGAAAGGATTTAGGAACTTGCATAATAGGGTTCAAAATAAACATCACTTGAATGATAAGTGAAGATAGGGATACTTGCCTTAAATTTAATTCTTAACTCACAGCTCAGTCTCGTACTTTATACTTCATAATCTATGCATATTAACTCCCCGATAACCTCTGACTAGTGTCTATGTACAGCACATCGTTGTTTTCTTTTCTTGTTTTCGTCTTCGATATTGCGCGTCTCATTTAGATCCTTTACGAGAATAACACAATAGTGTAATAACTAAATAGTCTATCGAATTTAACTTATAATCGTCAAACACCACATTTGTAACCCTTCGCATATGCATGCCACGTACACGAATAAACCCTTAACACATAATCATTCTTTGACTCTATCACAACTATTCTATAAATGAATACAAGTTCAGACCATATCGAAAATCTGACATTATCTCCTCTATTTATTAGACTATCCCCCGGTTATTCCATTTCAGTCAACAACCAATCATGATATCAATACTTATTTTGATGTCACATCAAATAATATATCAATACCAACTTTCACTATAAAAAAAATGGCCTTTTCCTACCAGCATTTTGGTAGGAAATAGTCTATTTCTGGTAGGAAAAGGGGGCAATTCCTACCAAAAGGCTTGGTGGGATTTGCTCCAGTCGTAATTGTTTTGTGGTAGGAATTGATCCTTGTATTTCAATTGGCCCCCACTTGCCAAGTGGCTGCCCATGTGGCGTGCCACATGGACGCCACATCACATGCCATGTCAGCGGCCACGTCATAAAAATTGGGGTCATGTTAATGAGTTGGCATGTGGACCCATCCACGTGTCCTTCCACTTGTCCTGCCACGTGGCAATTGACACAGAATAGACCTTTTTCCTACCAGAATTGGTAGGTTTTAAGTGATTATTTCCTACCATAATTGGTAGGTTTTGATTGACGAATGGTAGGTTTTATGTCAGAAGACATGAATATCAGCATTTCCTACCAATAAACCATTATTTAGCTTGACCGTGGTAGAAAATACTTTGAATGTGGTAGGAAATGGCCTCAATGTGGTAGGAAATGTTGGACAGTTTTTAAAAAAAAAATACTTATTGATATCAATGTAGAACAAGTTGTACATAAATTAATAGCTAAATCATAAGCATACAACAATAACCAAAAATTGAAAAATTCATCATAAACCACGATCCGGACATATCGCCATTATAACATGAAAAAGTTACATCTTCATTATAATTGCATATTAGAAATAATAATTCATTACAACAATTATTAGATGTTTCAAAAGTTTAGACTAATCATCTTCAAGTTCTCATCATTGTTGAATCATTTTCCTTCATTTTTTGTAATTTCTTCATTATCATTGTTGAATCATTTTCCTACATTCTTTGTGATTTTTCATTTTCGTATTTGCTTGTTTCATTGCCTTTGGTGTAGAGTGAATAAAATCTACATAAGAAGAGTAAAAAAAATGTTAGTAGTCATTAACACACATAACCAATTAATACATGTAGTAAAAAAAATGAAGTAATTACATAAATGAATCAAAATTAAAAATATGTTAAAAGTATTGAAATACATACATATATAGGAGATGGTTAAAATGAAGAAGATGAAAATATTTACCAAAAGAAAAGAAGAAGATGGAGAAATTGTGAAATGAAATTTTGGTGTAGATGAAATTAAAAGTGAAAAGAGGAAGATAGTGGTTTATACATTCAAGTCACTTATTTCCTACCAATATTGGTAGGTTACGGGTTCGGGCGCAATTTTCAAATTTTTGGGTTTAATTTTGGCTCCCTATTTGAAATTTTCATTTTTGATTTTGGCTCCATATTTGAAATTGTTGTGAAATTAAGGTTCATTTCCTACCAATATTCGTAGGTTTTGAATTTGGCGAAAATTTTGAATTTTTAGTTTTGGCTCCATATTTGAAATTTTTGGTTTTGGCTCCATGTTTGAAAATTTCGTAAAACTGAAGTTCATTCCCTACCAATATTGGTAGGTTTTGAGTTGGTTATTTTTTTTTTGAATTTTTTGGTTTCCTCCAAATTTAAAAATTTTGATATTACTTTTATGTTTAAAATTTTCGTGAAATTACAACCAATATAGGTAGGTAATGGGGTTTAACGATTTTTTTTGAATTTTTAGTGTAAGTGCAATTATTAAAAAAATATTTTAAAAAAATCGAAATATCAATATATGACTAAACACTAGTAAAATTGATTAGTCAAACTAATGGTTCACTGTTAAAATAGTAAAACAAATACATTTATTTTTTTCCAAAATATTTATCTCACTAAAATATATAGATATTGATATCCGTACGGTTGGGTCATTCATAATTTTTTTTAAAAAGCGAAACATCAATATGGGAATAACCACTAGTATGAAGTATTATTCAAATAATTGGTTGATTGTTAAAATAACATACAAAATAAATTAATTTTTTTTAAATTATCATGTCACTAAAAATAAAGATATTAACATCTGTATGGTTGGATAATTTATAACTATTAAAAAAAAATGAAACGTCAATGTGGGACTAAATACTAGTAAGAAAAATTAGTTAAACTACTCGCTGACTATTAAAATAGCAAACCGAATACTTTTTTTTCTAATAATTTTATCATATCACTAAAATATATAGATCTTGACATCTGTACGGTTGGATCCTTCATATTTTTTTTAAATATCAAAAAATGAATACGGGACTAAACACGAGTGAGAAGAACTAATCAAACAATCGGTTGATTGTTAGAATAACAAATATAAAAAATTTATTTATTTCTAAAAATAATTTCAATGTCACCAAAATATGTGGATATTAAAATCCGCACGGTTGGATCATTTTTAAATATTTTTAAAAAAAATTGAAACATCAATATGGTACTAATCGCTAGTAAGAAGAACTGGTCAAACTACTGATTAACTGTTAAAATAACAAATTGAATACATTTATTTGTCCCTAATAAGTTTGTCGTATCACACAAATATATATAGATCTTGACATCCATATGGTTGGATCATTCATAAATACTTTTAAAAAATTGAAACCTGAATACGGGACTAAACACTAGTGAGAAGTACTGATCAAACAATCAGCTGATTGTTTGAATAACAAACATAAAAAAATTATTTGTTTCTAAAAGAATTTTAATGTCACCAAAACATGTAGATGTTAACATCCGTATGTTTGGATCCTTTGTAAATATTTTTAAAAAAATCGAAATATCAATATGGTACTAATCGCTAGTTAGAAGAACTGGTCAAACTACTGGTTGACTGTTAAAATAACAAATTACATATATTTATTTTTTCCTAATAAGTTTTTCATATCACTAAAATATATATATCGTGACATCCGTACGGTCGGATCATTCATAAATACTTTTAAAAAAATCGAAACATGAATGTAGGACTAAACACTAGTGAGAAGCACTGATCAAACAATCGGTTGATAGTTAGAAAAATAAACATAAAAAATTATTTATTTCTAAAAGAATTTTAAAGTCACCAAAACATGTAGATCTTCAAATCTGCACGGTTGGATCATTTGTAAATATTTTTAAAAAATCGAAAAATCAATATTCTTCTAATCACTAGTTAGAAGAACTGGTCAAACTACTGGTTGACTGTTAAAATAAAAAACCGAATACATTATTTTTTCCTAATAAGTCTGTCATATCACTAAAATATATAGATCTTGACTCCCGAATGGTTAGATCATTCATAAATACTTTTAAAAAAATCGAAACATGAATACGGGACTAAACACTAGTGAGAAGTACTGATCAAACAATCGGCTGATTGTTAGAATAACAAACATTAAAAAATTATTTGTTTCTAAAAGATTTTTAATGTCACCAAAACATCTAGATCTTACCATTCGTATGGTTGGATCGTTTGTAAATATGTTTTAAAAAAATCGAAACATCAATATAGTAATATCGCTAGTTAGAAGAACTGGTCAAACTATTGGTTGACTGTTAAAATACCAAATCGAATACATTAATTTTTTGCTAATAAGTTTGCCATATCACTAAAATATATAGATCCTGACATCCGTACGGTTGGATCATTCATAAAGACTTTTAAAAAAATCAAAACATGAATGCGAGACTAAGCACTAGTGAAAAACACTAATAAAAAAATCGGTTGATTGTTTGAATAACAAACATAAAAAAATTATTTGTTTTTAAAAGAATTTTAATGTCACCAAAACATGCAGATCTTTGAATCCGCACGGTTGGATCGTTTGAAAATATTTTAAAAAAAATCAAAACATCAATATGGTACCAATCGCTAGTTAGAAGAACCGGTCAAACTACTGGTTGACTGTTAAAATAACAAACTGAATACATTAGTTTTTCCGAATAAGTTTGTCATATCACTAAAATATATAGATCTTGATATCCGAACGGTTGGATCATTCATAAATACTTTTTAAAAAAACGAAAAATGAATATGGGACTAAACACTAGTGAGAAGTACTGATCAAACAATCGGCTGATTGTTAGAATAACAAACATTAAAAAATTATTTGTTTCTAAAAGAATTTTAATGTCACCAAAACATCTAGATCTTAACATTCGTACGGTTGGATCGTTTGTAAATATGTTTTAAAAAAATCGAAACATTAATATGGTACTATCGCTAGTTAGAAGAACTGGTTAAACTATTGGTTGACTGTTTAAATACCAAATCGAATACATTTATTTTTTGCTAATAAGTTTTTCATGTCACTAAAATATATAGAACTTGACATCCGAACGGTTGGATCATTCATAAATACTTTTAAAAAAATCGAAACATGAATATGGGACTAAACACTAGTGAAAAGTACTGATCAAACAATCGGCTGATTGTTAGAATAACAAACATTAAAAAATTATTTGTTTCTAAAAGAATTTTAATGTCACCAAAACATCTAGATCTTAACGTTTGTACGGTTGGATCGTTTGTAAATATGTTTTAAAAAAATCGAAACATCAATATAGTACTATCGCTAGTTAGAAGAACTGGTCAAACTATTAGTTGACTGTTAAAATACCAAATCGAATACATTTATTTTTTGCTAATAAGTTTGTCATATCACTAAAATATATAGATCTTGACATCCGTACGGTTGGATCATTCATAAATACTTTTAAAAAAATCAAAACATGAATGCGAGACTAAGCACTAGTGAGAAACACTGATCAAACAATCGGTTGATTGTTTGAATAACAAACATAAAAAAATTATTTGTTTTTAAAAGAATTTTAATGTCACCAAAACATGCAGATCTTTGCATCCGCACGGTTGGATCATTTGAAAATATTTAAAAAAAAATCGAAACATCAATATGGTACCAATCGCTAGTTAGAAGAACCGGTCAAACTACTGGTTGACTGTTAAAATAACAAACAGAATACATTATTTTTTGCTAATAAGTTTGTCATATCACTAAAATATATAGATCTTCACATCTGAACGGTTTGATCATTCATAAATATTTTTAAAAAAATCGAAACATGAATATGGGACTAAACACTAGTGAGAAGTACTAATCAAACAATCGGCTGATTGTTAGAATAACAAACATTAAAAAATTATTTGTTTCTAAAGGAACTTTAATGTCACCAAAACATCTAGATCTTAACATTCGTACGGTTGGATCGTTTGTAAATATGTTTTAAAAAAATCGAAACATCAATATGGTACTATCGCTTGTCAAAAGAACTGGTCAAACTATTGGTTGACTGTTTAAATACCAAATCGAATACATTTATTTTTTGCTAATAAGTTTGTCATGTCACTAAAATATATAGATCTTGACATCCGTACGGTTGGATCATTCATAAATACTTTTAAAAAAATCAAAACATGAATGCGAGACTAAGCACTAGTGAGAAACAATGATCAAACAATCGGTTGATTGTTTGAATAACAAACATAAAAAAATTATTTGTTTTTAAAAGAATTTTAATGTCACCAAAACATGCAGATCTTCGCCCCCGCACGGTTGGATCATTTAAAAATATTTTTAAAAAAATCGAAACATCAATATGGTATTAATCGCTAGTTAGAAGAACTGGTCAAACTACTGGTTGACTGTTAAAATAACAAACTGAATACATTATTTTTTCCTAATAAGTTTGTCATATCACTAAAATATATAGATCTTGACATCCCAACGGTTGGATCATTCATAAATACTTTTACCCAATGGACAAAAAACATAAAAAAATACATCTGCTTAGTGTTCACCCATTTCCTACCAATATTGGAAGGAAAAGACCCTAAATTATTATATATTTTTTATTTTTCGAAAATTTGTTATTTAATAATATGTGGACTGCTGATGTGGATGGTGGGCAATGTTAGTATAAAACTTTATCAAAAAACCTAGCAGGATTGGTAGGAAATTATTTCCCACCAAACTTGGTAGGAAATAATGTCAGAATAATGACAAAATTCTTTTTTTTTGAAAAAACAATTAATAGTAAAAATATGTGAGAGCTCATGATGTGGTTTGTGGGACCATTTTTTAATAAAAGTTTGGTCAAAACCTACCAAAATTGGTAGGTTTTAAGTTTCCTACCAAAACTGGTAGGTTTTGATGCTTGCGTGTACAAAATATGGGCTCCACATGGAGCAATTCCTACCATATTATATAGTGGTAGGAAACGATAGAGCAATTCCTACCAAAATTTGCTCGTAAGATTTGCTTGGTAGGAAACACCCATTTTTCTTGTAGTGTTTGATGCTCACAACATCCCATACTGAAGTCAACATCAATCATCTATATTAATACCCCCTTTGATATTAACAGCAAAATAAATATCCACACCAATCTTTTCATATAATCAAAATCACCCATAAACTCAAGAACAATTCAAAAATTCGAATTAAAATTTGGGAAAAACCAAATCTCGCTTTTAACCGAATCTTAACCAAAATCATGAAGTCTATATACCAAAATGATCCTCAGGACCTTTATAATCATATTCTAACACCAAATCATTCAAACAATTGCTTGAAATTCAAAACCAAATTTAAAAGAATAATATGAAAATACAAAATTGAAAAATAATTAACCTGATTCGAAGATTTTGATACGGATACGATCATCTCGTCAAGAGCTTCGATTTGACTATTTATATGCCTCCATCGGATTCCAATAACGTCCTCAAATCTTCGTTTAATTGCGAAGAACATGAAGAACACTGTTCGCTTCTCTGGATAGTTATAAGATTTTATTGGATAATAATGTTTATCTGTATAAAGTAAGGTCCGGTGAAGGCTATTTATATTTATGAGAAATTAGGACCCCATTGGATCATGTCGGATATAAAAATCCAATACTTAATAGCTAAGAACAAGTACAACTGATCCAAACGGTCCCCGTTTTAGGATAAACATCAAAACTGGGTTTTTAAATACAGTTTCGGGGCTTAGTGCTTTTGGTTGCACGTATTACGAAAAGATAAGATAATATTGCACGTACTACAAGAAGGTAATATAATACTTTAATCAAAATATATTGGCTAACTATCCAGATTGCACGTATATCGAGATGATAAAATATTATTTCAATACCCGTAAAACCGACTCGAAATCTTTACCGATAAAACCGTACTTCAAATCGAAAAACTCAAAACACGAACAGTGTTTGAAATAATCAAATTATGCTAGAAATCATTTTTCGGAAATATTTTGGTTTGTAGATTCCCCACACCGTTGAAGTTGCGGGTTTCTGAATAATCACATTTAATTTCTATTTAATTAGAAAATTATCAAATAATTCCGCAAATCATTTATAAAATCATATAACAATCAATATTTCACTTGTAAAATAACTAAATAATATATGGCTCATTCCGAGAATATTAATAATCCAAATTCGCAATTATGGAACATATAAACCGCAATTACGGAAAATTATTCACTTATAACTTTACAGAAAATCCATATATAATGTTCATAAAAAGTTTTTTTTATTGCTGATACGATCACAACCACATGTATCACTTAATCATGTAATAATTATACTTTGGTTTATTCCTTTCATTTTAGGAAAATTACTTTTATAATAATAAATAAATTTTGAAAAGTCCGGGTGATTATAATCTACCCTCCTTAAACGAATTCCGTCCTCGGAATCACAGAAAAAAAGAGATGGTGCAATATGAGTTAATCCATATTACTCCACTCATCAATCACATACCAACTATTCATATTGTCATAATAATAATCATTTAAGGTCAATCACAAGATTTATAGACTCACATAATTTAGAAATCCAGGATATTACATCCTACCCCCCTTATAAGGATTCCGACCTCGGAATCAATGAAGAGAACTAAGATGTATATAAATAAGAATTCTATTACACATGTCGAAATATCGCATCGTCATCTGCTTTTGATCAACCTTGGCATACTTTCACATTTAAATAAATGAGAATCTTAAAACTTTTGTAAATGGAGAGTTCAACACCCATAATCAATCTTTCAGAATTTTGATAATAGGACAAGATGTCTTTAGGATAGATTTTATTTGAATAAAAGAATGATTGAGAGATCAATATGATCAAACAAACTTGGTGTTGCGTGTCTAATTTAAGACACTACTAAAGGTTGTTAACCTTCTTGTAGTCACAACACACACAAGTGATGACGTCCCATCCAACTCCTATCACACACAGAGGTATACCTTGTGTCCCCCTATAATTAAGGTTGTTCATCCCAATCGGATTAAAGGAATATCAAGAGAATTTCTCAAGAAATTGAAAATCACTGACCTTTCACAATCAAGCTTTTATCACCCACCTTTGTTTCCAAATTCCCACAAGGAATCAATATCACTGTCATCTCATCATTTAAGATATAGAAGATCTCATTAATCAAAACTTTTTTATCAAAACTTTTAGCAGAACAAATATCATAATTCTTCACTGAAGAAGAAAATAATCAAAATAACCTTTAATTGAAGAAAAGTATTTCCAAGGTCTTCTCAAAATTCCCGTTTTCCTTTAATATATCGTTGTTCGCTGCATATCTTCTTTTTTGCATCTTTAATAATCGATTAATGTTAACTCGCAATCTCCTTGTAAGATTTCATCGTAAGTGTTATCATTCACAAAAAGTCTGGTCCACCTTGATACGATCTGAAATTCCATCAAGCTTGACACGATCCGATGCCTTATCCAGCTTTGCGCAATCCTTTCCATCGAGAACTAAAATTCTAATATATTCGCAGACGTTACCTCTAATAATCGAACTCAACTCTACATACCCTCTCTCATTCTCTCTTCATCTTTATACCGAACTTCCTACTCAGATTCGACACACACTCTATCTCTTTATGTCTACTCTTTAAAACAATAACCAACTTTCTAATATTTCAGTATTACTAGGCCTTTCTAGGCCATACAAGAATCTTTACAAATCTTGATTCAACCGCTTAGTATCAAACCCTTCAAATGGGTCTAACTATGACGTTCTCAAAATAATATTAATATAATTTGTTCCATTTACTAGATACTGGAATATCTAGAATTAGGAATCACAATATCTATAACGATAGACACTCAACTTAAGCGCCTAACATTCACAACTTCACTATCTAACATTCACAACTTGATCTTCTCAGATTCTCAAATTAACTATCTAACTTCTCAACTTAATCGTCTAACATTTTCATCTTAACCATCTAATATTCTTAACTTAACCGTCTACCTTGATTTTATTACTCTCACACCTATAGACTATTCCCAAATAGTCTTACTATACTTCTATGTGAAGTTATACTATATTCTTCTTTTCTATTAAACTCATTACTACAACCTATATTCCAATTTTAATAACTTATAACCTGTAGCTCTGATGCCAACTGTAACGTCCCTCAAATACGGGGGTCTGGATTTGATGTCATCACACGAAAACCATCTTTACAAAACACTTTTCAAAACCTGTATTTTTGAAAAGATAATAAAAATCAAAGAATTTAAAACTTGAAAATTTAAAAAGAATTTAAAAAGGAAAACAATTTAAACCCCCTAAAATCAGGATCGCATACATGTTACAGAATTAAAATTAGAATCAACCACTATTATTAATAAACAACATCTTTTAAAACTTCAAGTCATCTTCGATAAGAAGAATCACGATTACTCTATTGACAAACCTGATTTACAACTAAATCTCAATAACAACTCTAACTCGAACCTTCTTCACCAATCCCCTAGATACCTTCTTTGACCTTTGGATAACTTAACCATTCTTACTCTTCGTCTAGCCTTAACTATAGAACTTGAATAACTTATCTTTAGGCCTTTCTGAAATGGTTATAAGAAAAGTAAGGGTGAGCAACAATACTCAGCAAGTACCAATGTGGCAACAATAATTTGAAATAGTTCATCAAGAGTTCAAAATCTCGGGGTAGTAATTAAAAAAAATTCACCAATCTTTGATTCAATTGAAACTGGGAAATCCAATCATTCAAAGGAATAATTGAATTGGACTTACATCATTTTACTAAAAACCTAAGGTTAGGATGTTGATCAGTCACGCACTAACCCCAAACATGGCATATAGCCTTGTTCTTTATACTGGATCCAAGGCACACATTGGCCTATATTTGACAACGAATCTGGTTTGACCACGAATCTGGTCCACATATTTTTTTAAAATAATCCAATTCTAATAATTCAATTCAATAAAAAAATATTCTTAACTGAATAATAATCCACAGTTGTAAAAACATTTAAAAGCAGCATTGCATTTGATAATCAAATCTTTGCAACATATGTAAGAAAGGATTTAGGAACTTGTATAATAGGGTTCAAAATAAATATCACTTGAACGATAAGTGAAGATAGGGATACTTGCCTTAAATTCAATTCTCAACTCACAGCTCAGTCTCGTACTTTATACTTCACAATCTATACATATCAACTCCCCGATAACCTCTGACTATTGATTATTTACACCACATCGTTACTTTCTTAACTTGTTCCATATTCGCTTTGCGACACCATTCGACACAATACTATAATCACTAAATAGTCTATCGAGTTTAACTTATTATCGACAAATCCCGCATCTATAACCCTTCGCATCAACATGTCACGTACACGAATAAACCCTTAACACATAATCATTCTTTTACTCTATCACGACTATTCTATAAATCAATACGAGTTCAGACCATATCGAAAATCTGACATTATCTCCTCTATTTATTAGACTACCCCCCTGTTATTCCATTTCAATTAACAACCAATCATGACATTAATACTTATTTTGATGTCACATCAAATTAGATATCAATACGAACTTTGATGCTCACAACATTCCATACCGAAGTCAACATCAATCACCCCCTTCGATATTAACTACAAATTAAATATCCACACCAATCTTTTCACATATTTAAAATCACGCATAAACTCAAGAACAATTCAAAAATTCAAATTAAAATTTGGGAAAAACCCAAAACTCGCTTTCAAACGAATCTTAACCAAAATCATGAAGTGTACATACAAAAATGATCCTCAAGAGCTCTATAATCATATTCTAACACCAAATCATTCAAATAATTGCTTAAAATTCAAAACTGAATTTAAAAGAATAATATGAAAATATAAAATTAAAAAATAATTAAGGAAGAATAATTTTATAGTAGTGCTTATTCGAAGACTTTGATACAGATACGATCGTCGAGAGCTTCGATTTGACTATTCATACGCCTCCATCGCATTCCAATAACGTCCTCAAATCCTTGTTTGATTGCGAAGAACACGAAGAACACTGTTTGCTTCTCTGGATAATTATATGATTTTACTGTATAATAATGTTTATCTTTATAAAGTAAGGCCCGGTGAAGGCTATTTATATTTACAAGAAATTAGGACCCAGTTGGATCATGTCAGATATAAAAATCCAATACTTAATAGCTAAGAATAAATACAACTGATCCAAACGGTCTCCGTTTTAGGATAAACATCAAAACCGGGTTTTTAAATACAGTTTTGGGGCTCAGCGCTTTTGGTCGCATGTATTAAGAAAAGATAAGATAGTATTGCACGTACTATGAGAAGATAATATAATACTTTAATCAAAATATATTGGATAACTATCCAGATTACACGTATATTGAGATGATAAAATAATATTTTAATACCGGTAAAACCGAACCAGAATCTTTACCGATAAAACCGTACTTCGAATTGAAAAACTCAAAACACGAAAAGTGTTTGAAATAATCAAATTAGGCTAGAAATCATTTTTGGGAAATATTTCGGTTTGTAGATTTCCGACACCGTTGAAGTTACGGGTTTCTGAATAATTACAAATAATTTATATTTAATTAGAAAAATTATCAAATAATTCCACAAATCATTTATAAAATCCTATAAAAATCAATATTTCACTTGTAAAATATCTAAATAATATATGTCTCATTGCAAGAATATTAATAAACTAAATTCACAATTATGGCACATATAAACCACAATTATTCACTTATAACTTTACATATTATCCATATATAATATTCATAATTTGTTTTTTTACTGCTGATACGATCACAAACACATGTATCACTTAATCACATAACAATTATACTCACATAAATAATATATCTGTATTTGACAAACAATATATGAACTTTGGTTTAGAAAGAAATTTACACATCGATAACACAATAACCCGGATAATATTTTGAAACTTATACAAGCTAGAATAAAATATTAAAGTTTATTCCTTTCTTTTTAGAAAAAAATAGTTTTATAATAATAAATAAATTTTGAAAAGTCTGGGTCATTATAATTTACCCTCCTTAAACTGATTCCGTCCTCGGAATCACAGAAAGAAAGAGAGGGTGCAATATGAGTTAATCCATATTACTCCACTCATCAATCATATACCAACTATTCACATTATTATAATAATAATCACTTAAGGTCAATCACAAGATTTATAGACTCACACAATTTAGAAATCCAGTATATTACAATAGGTATCAAATTTTATACTAAAATTTGGTTACAAATTATATGACATGACTTTAGATAATATTATTGGTGAGATTTGTGTGAATGGAGGAGGTCCACTATTATTAAATGATTTGTAGCATGACATGTGATATTTGAGATCAATTTTGGTTACCAATTTGTTACCTATAGCATTATTCTTATCACTTTATTACAAATTGTCACTTATAATGCTTAACACTTGTGCAATTTTACATTTTTGTCTTTTTATACTATGTACTCAATTATTTTTTTGGATTTTATTTACTTTTTTAAGTTTTCAAATTTGTATAGTTTCAATAACATGACAAAATATTATACCCAATAATCATTCACGACATTTAAGTGCTTCGAATCACAACCACATACTCATCTTAAAAAAATATTATTATATTATTATATTTTATACATTGTCAGCCATGGCGAGGGGTACAAAATTTCTGTTATGACATAACAACACGTGAATGGTCTGTTTTAGCTGCAACAATTAGGTGGTATCACAGAACTACCACAACTCATACATGTGGATCCTTCAAACTCCAAGTGAATTGGATGAGTTTGGTGGTTCATGTATTACATTTGAAAATGTGGTGTCATGAGCTCGTCACAAACAACTATCAATTCATATCATAACCCTAAGAACTCCTAATAATTTTCTCATTGTGATAAATAATTGAGATAGATAGGGGATATCGAGGAAGGTCACCCCTTAACTTTTTAAGATGCTTTTAGATGAAAATTTGTAGTTAATAAATTTTCCTTGCTAGACATGTTAACCCGTTTTATTGTATTGATTCCTAGTGCAAAATTCTGGTTTGTAGATGACTAACACCAACTTGATCTTAGGTTAATCTTTTTAAACAAGTTGTCAAGTCCCTTCCAAAATAATAATAATTACACTAGAATCTTTCGATCTTAAATGTTGATAGTGGTTTTAAATATTTTCATCCTCTTATTACCAATGATGCTTAATTATATTAAAAAAAATCCACTGTTGGGATGCAGACTTCTTCAATGCATCTAAGACTATAAACAAACTGAGCTGTTCGTGAATAGTTCAAGCTCGACTCGCTAAATTAAAGCTCAATTTGGCTCAGCTCGTAAGAGCTCGAGCTCGAATTCGAACAAAAAAAAGTATTCTTTAAGACTAATGAGCTCGATCCGAACTCTAGCATGTTCGACTCGAGTTCGGCTCGAGATCAGTTTCATATTAATAAAATCGGTTCGAAACTAAATAACTCGTGTTCGGATCATTAAAACTTGAAAAAAGTACATATAATATTTTTTCTTGTTTTCTTGTATTTATTCAAACCACCCCTTATTCCTTTAAGAAGCCATTTTACTATACAAATTTGTAATAAAATTTACATAATAATCACAACATAAATCGATGTATAACAAAAGACATAAATAGAGAAATTAAAATATATAATCACACACACACATATATATATATAACATAATCAAATATATTCATCGTGAGAGATATAGAAAGAGGATAGATGATTATGGAGAATTAAGAAATTGTAAATAATAATTTAAGATTGAGTCGAGATACAAACCTTAACTGAAGCAGCTTTAGCTTCACTGTGTTTTAGTTTTACACATTTAGGGATTAGGTTATAATAAATCAATATACTTTAGGTTGGTCTGGGCCTAATTTTCTTTCTTATATTGATAGTTATACTTGAGCCTTTATTTGTTAATAGTTGTACACTAGTGTGACTCAACTCATTAATGTTCGATAAGCTCAAGTTTGAGTCATTCACTAACAAGCTCGAGTTTGAACACAACTTTATGCGATAAAGATGCTCAACTCGGTTCGTTAAGAAAAACAGGTTAAGCTCGACTCATTTTCCTCAAAACTCGGCTTGACTCGGTTCGTTTACAAGCCTACTTGTATATACTAATTCTTCCATCTTAATAGATTCCCTTATAGATATAATATTATTTGATGTTTATAAGTTCTAATTAGTTAAATTTCCTTTAATTGCATTAGGGTTACATTTACCTTTGAATATCCGTTGTTTGATTGTGAAGCATTAATAACTATTAAATTTCTAGAAAAGAACTCACTTTAATTGTGTGTTACTAGTATTATTGATCAAAGATATTGACTTCAGTTATTCATTTTCGTTCTTTGTATTACTGTAAATGTGATATTTATTCGAATTATCATTTCTTTAATGCTAAAAATATTAATGAATTACCATATGATTTTAGATTACTTTTTTAAGATTAATAACATCCTATATATAGATGTTATTTTTTGTATTTGACTCACTATTTACGGACTACTGATGTTCTTGTCCTCTGAAGCCTCAAACCCGAATTGAAAAATTGGTTATATTTGTTTCCAAAGATTATTTTCATTTGCACAAAAATTTGCAATATGACAACGTTGCATACGCAATCACTTGTAGCTTATAAGTATCAAGAACTCAAATTTACCTTATAAATACCAAGCTTCTTCCGTGCAAGATATGTTTGTCAACCTCGGGATGAATCAACGTAGTTAAAACAGTTTAAAAATTAAGAAGTTCTTTTTTAGTTAGACAATAAAAAACTAAGCTAAGAAAAAAATATACGTGAGCATATAGTTTTAGTAAAAAGATCTTTGTTGTAAGTAATATAAATGGGAAAATTATGACACTGTGTATATTCATATTTTTAATATATCAGAAAGTGTATCCAAAAAAGGAAGAATAAAATATTTTCAACTTTTCGACCTTCAAAAAAAATACAGATAAATAAATAGTTAAGAAAAACACATTGTAAACTTTTTCGTGTGGTATATTACAACCAAGTGTGTTATTGATCAACTTGTTATTTCTTTATTCACTTCTACGTAGATTAATCAGAATTATGAGCGGATATTTACATGCATAACTTTGAGTAAATTACTTAGATCGATCAATAATAAAGCTTGGTGTAAGAGCTCCCCATCTTTCTGCATTTCAAAATGTCCGTCCTATTTATAATAACAAGGAAATTACATGATACACATTGTGTTGGCTTTAGTTAACACTATATAGCTATATTTGAAAAGTTATATAACAACTTACAAGAACATGCAGATCGGCCAATAATGAACTAAACACAAAGGTCAAAATGCAACATATATCAATGACCGTAATTAAAGGAGAAAAGATGAGATCACTTAGATATAGAGCAGCAGCTTTATCAAAATGAGCTGAGTCTCTAAATCCTCTAAAAAACTTGACGGTTCTTAAGAGATTATTTTTCGGTTATGGGTTGCAGGACTATCACTTTAAAGATCATACAACTCATAAAAACTCAGAGAAAATCGGTTCACATATATGAGAGGGCAATTAACACCTCAGTTCACTAAAGAGATGAAATTTTAGGATTTCTTTTATTTTCCATTCCATCTCACTTCCGAGATATCCACATCTAACGTATGTATATCCAATAGAGTCTAATTATTATTAATATAGAATGATATAAATTTGTGGAATATTTTTAAAGAAGTTATATTCACATCATTTTTTCCTCTAAAAATGATAAAATCAGAAACTTTCAAAATTCACTAATAAATAAACAAGACATTAAAACATGTTACCATATTAAACTAATGTGCTCGATAAAAATTATAATAGTACAGGATTTGCTATACTAAATGAACAAGTAGGCAAATACTAAAAAACTTGACATGTAGAACGAGCATATGGACTTGGGAAACATATATTGTAACTCATAAAAAAGAAATGAACCCATATCACATTTGAAAATCTAGAGATTTGAATAATTAAAAAAACAAAAAAAATGAACATTTAAAATCAAGATAACATGCATGAAGTAAAAACAAGTATTAACAAAATGGGTTATGGACATGACACACCAACTAAGAACAAATGACCATCACAATTTATTGCATGAAAACATGTATGAGCCATCAACATTAATAAATTAATATATGCATGGCAAGATATAATTTGTAATAAATAATACGTTAACAAACAAAAAAAATTGAGAAAAGGATATGGAGACGCAGATGAGTATCTAAAAAGAGATATCACAAAAAGTGAACAATAATAGTAGTTTTGAGAGACCACTTGATTTACTGTGAAGGTCAAAACATAAGCTAACTCGTGCAGAAGGAAAAAGGCTATGATATAATTGTTATAAGAGAGAATTGCATAATGCACCCCTTAACTTTGGCCCAAATTTAAAGTTGTATACATATTTTGAATAATTGTATATTGCATCCCATTACTTTAAAACCCGTTTCACATTGCACCCATTTTATAATTTTTCGTCAAATATGACCGTTAACGTTAGTCAACGGGACTAATTTAGTACTTTCATAACTATAACATACTTACATCTTTGAGAGAATTGCATTTTGCATCCCTTAGTTTTGCTCCAAAATCAATATTATACACCTATTTTCAGAAATTGCAGTTTTCATCCCTTTTCTTTGAAACTCGGTACAAAAAACACCCCTTTTGCCTAATTTCCTTTATTGGGTAGGGGCAAAATAGGAATTTCATATTGAAAAATTAATTAACAAATATTTATTTGTTCTAAATTGTGTAAAAATTTGAATTTTACATATATTTTATATTTTTCAGCTTTTGAGTCGTAGTTTCAAACTAATTTTTATTACATGCTGGTAATTCCAAAAATTTATAATCCACTAAAATTAATTTAAATTACATGTATATTAAATTTTAATATTAAATTAGTTGCATCAATTTTCGTAAATAATGTGACGTTATTATTTTTTTTAGTGTAGGGGAAGAATTCATTATTATAAATATTTTTAGCCTTTTTCGAATTATAAATAAAAAAATTATTTAAATTTTATATTAAAATTCCTATTTTACCCTCATTATTTTAGTTGTATTGTCAAAGGGATGCATTTTGCATACGAACTGAAAGTTAGGTGTTGTAAGCTGCAATTACCATTCAAATACTAATATACCAACCTTACCCTTCAAACACTTAACGTTAGCAGTCATATTTAACGGAAAATTACAAAAGGGTTGCAACTTCAAAATAGGTATACAACTTTGAATTTTGACCAAAATTAAGGGTGCATTCTGCAATTCTCTCTTGTTATAATAGTAAATTAACATTCTATTAGGTTAGATGTTTTCATAAAAGCAACTGTAGCTAATAAGCTTGAACTTAAGCAGGTAGTAAAACTAAATCAGGTGAAACTCATTAAGTAATATGTCGGTCTAAAATCATAAAGTGGTAGAAATTATTATCTTAAAAGAAACACTAAAAATGCATTGTGAAATTTTTAGAGTGTTTGTATATATATATAGAGTCTTACTCTAATACAAATTAAATTAAAATACAAATTACAAACTATACCTCCCACACACAACTACACATAATTCCGTCCATTTTTAATTGAATTTTTCCCGTCAATTAGTGAACTTTTTTTAAAATATAACTTCACTATATTTTTCTACATCATCCAACAATCAGTATGAATATCATATTAGATATGTTTCGACGATAAATCACTAATTATATTTATGAGAATCAATAAAAGTACTGGTTCTGGAATTAGTACTGATTTCAGTTTACTGATTTGGGTAAGTTTAAATACTGATTTATCGTCAAAATATAGAAAATATGCTATGCAAATCGATAAGTGGGAGATGAATAAAAATACGGTGAAATTATTTTTTAAAAAAAGTTAACCAACTAACGGGAAAAGTAAAATTAAAAACGAAAGGGAAAGTGATTAAACATGTGGGTCTCATTGGCAAGTGCTCAAATACAAACCAATATTAAAATACAAACTACAAACCAATGAGACCCACATGTTTAATCACTTTCCGCTTCGTTTTTAATTTTACTTTTCCCGTTAGTTGGTTAACTTTTAAAAAAAAATTAAACCGTATTTTTATTCATCTCCCACTCATCGATTTGCATAGCATATTTGCTATATTTTGACGAAAAATCAGTATTTAAACTTACACGAATCATTAAACTGAAATCAGTACTAATTCTGGAACCAATATTTTTAGTGATTCTCGTAGACATAATTAGTGATTTATCGTCGAAACATATCAAATATGGTATTCATACTGATTGTTGGATGATGTAGAAAAATATAATGAAGTTAGATTTTAAAAAGAATTCACTAATTGACGGGAAAAAATTAATTAAAAATGGAGGGAATTATGTGTAGTTGTGTGTGGGAGGTGTAGTTTGTAGTTTGTATTTTAATTTAGTTTGTATTGGAGTAAGACTCTATATATAGGCAAGTGCTCAAATACAAACCAATATTAAAATATAAACTACAAACCAATGAGACTCACATGTTTAATCACTTTCCACTTCGTTTTTAATTTTACTTTTCCCGCTAGTTGGTTAACTTTTAAAAAAAATAAAATAATTACACCGTATTTTTATTCATCTCCCACTCATCGATTTGTATAGCATATTTGCTATATTTTGACGACAAATCAGTATTTAAACTTACCCGAATCAGTAAACTGAAATCAGTACTAATTCTAGAACCAGTACTTTTAGTGATTCACGTAGACATAATTAGTGATTTATCATCGAAACATATCAAATATGGTATTCATACTTATTATTGGATGATGTAGAAAAATATAGTGAAGTTAGATTTTAAAAAGAATTCACTAATTGACGAGAAAAATTCAATTAAGAATGGAAGGAATTATGTGTAGTTGTGTGTGGGAGGTATAGTTTCTAGTTTGTATTTTAATTTAGTTTGTATTCGAGTAAGACTCTATATATATATATATGTCTTTTTTCAAGAGAGAACCCTCTTATATACAGAACCGTAAAGAACCATTAATTCTTTTATAGAATTTCATCAAATTCGTTCCTAATGTAGAATAATAATTATATTTAAATACAATAAAACGTTTAATAATTGAAATTTGAAAAAAAAAATTGATTTTAAATTTGATTGTATTGTGGAATAATTTTGGATAAGTTTGATTTTATTGTGATTCTACTATAGAACCTTTTTAAATTATTTCATCAAATTTTAATAATTTTTTAAATAAAAAAATTGTGTCACATCGTTTTTAACTTGGTAATTAAAATTTGTAACTATATATAATAAAAAATAAAATAAATTATGTATTTATATTTTTTTAATAATGGTTCTCTATCTATGGATTGCCACCCATATATATCTTGTTGAAAGATTAACAATAAACCAACGGAAATTTTTAATTGTTGTGTTTTAATTATCTTTCTTTCATATGCAATAATATTCGCTTCAAAAATATCAAAAAAAATTGATTTGTATTCAAGCCCCTTCAACAAATCCTCGTAATTGATTGTTAACATAATAACAAATATTGTTAATAGTTATTCATAATTTCTTTAAAACTCAGTCCGTAAGATATTTTTAAAAATATAATGGTAACATTGTGAATCACTTTTTGAATCAACTAGTTTACAATTTTACAATATTTGTTCATTTATTTTTAATTTAACTTCTTTAATTTCAATGTTTGATTCTCAATTACTATGTAGTTAAATAATATTTATTTATTATACAAACCCTTGATTCAATTTTCTATTAAGTACTAATTTACTAAATTTAATCCATATTAATATTTTTATCGTGTAATTACAACGATATGAATATTTTTATCTTGCAATCACATACTTGTACATGCTAAAAACCCGGTGAAGGATAAATTTAGTTTTTTTATAAAATTAACAAAAATGACCAATATCTAAAAAGTTGTCCAACTTTATCAGATGGAATACCCAACTGTCACTAGAGTATTAAATTTATACAACATACCCAACTGTCAACTACTAACCCAACTATTAGTGAAATATCTTATACAGAAATTGGGACTAGTAGAATATCTTATACAGAAATTGGGATACCAGACAGTGGAGTATTAAATCAGCTAAAATTGACCAATTTTTTTTTAAAAAATTGATAATTTTGTCACTTTTTCCTAAAAATCTTTCTGCATGAATTTTCTTTTCCTATGTCATCTTCTTCTAGAGACCAACAGCTATTCGTCATGTTTAATCTTAACCACAAAAAAATTTATCCCTGGTAGTCTACTTCAAGCTCAGTCCCCCTGTATATATAGTAAGGCTGTAAACAAGCCGAGATGTTCTTGAACAGTTCGTGATCGGCTCGTTAAGAGCTCGGTTCGGCTCGACTCGTTAAGAGATCGAACTCGAGCTCGATAAAAAAAAAGTTCGTTAAGCAAAAGGAGCTCGAACCGAGCTTAAGGTTGCCCGACTCGAGATCGGCTCGAGATCGGCTCGAGATCGCTAGCTCGAGATCGGTTCGTTAAAAGCTCGAAAAAACTATATATTTTATGATTTATATTTATTTACATACTTCAGGTTTTTTTTAATTAAATTTTTAATACACATTTTCCAGTCAAAAACAAGAATGTTTGTAACACTTGGTCAAAAACTGATGGTATGATACTGATGAAAAACATAAAAAGTACTTAAAAGTTTCAGAACTTAAAGCCTTCAAAAATATTACAATTTAAAAAAATAAAAACACAAAGTTGTCCAAGTCCAAGGCTTGAACCAGTTGTAGTCTTCATTCTTTAAACTTGAGAGGCCCAAAGCATTCTGATTTCTGCATATCTGGAAGGTGAATCCAAAACATTCTGCAATATTACATAAAACAGAGTTCAAACATGTAACCCTCAACATAATTATTCAGTCAAGCATATTTATTTAGAAGCGAAATGGGCTTTTAGCATATCAGTCCAGATTGAGCAGTAAACATTAACTGATTAAGTGAACAAGTTAATTTTATGACTCCATCCTTCCACATTTTATCAAAGCAGGTGAATGATATAATCATTGAAACTAGAAAATGCATATAAATTTATGAAATATTCATTAGCAGAATGGTAGTAGCAAAAGATAAGCAACCATTTATAACGAAGGGGTAAATGTATTATACCATGACCTGGGATGACGAAACCTTAGTCCTTGACACCAGCATCGCGTTTTATCATAGACTCCAAGTGGTCACCAAAAAGAGATCCAAAATACTCCAGAAAACCAAAAGCTACAGCACTGCCAAAGAAAATATATAAAATGCAAATATAAAGTCTTTAATGAGAAACAAGTGAAAATATATCAATAATATGGAATAAAGATGCTTGACTAAAATAAGAAAACCTAGAATAGTAACAATTTAACATCAATAATCTATTAGAAAACCCCTCGTTTAACAGCCATGTTAATACATAACCATGTCAGCTTTTCAATTACTTAGCTAACATTAACAATACCCTATTCTTAGATCATGATACACAGTTTGTCGAAGAACTGCTCACTTTATACAAAGGGCCTTATTGCCACCTAAATATACTCAGACCAATTTAACAACATATAGTTTATGTAATACAGCCACCACAAAGCAGCTTCTCGCAAAATGGTATGAGACATTACAATGTGGATCACATCAAAAATTCTAAATGAGTACTTGTGTAAACACTAAACTTAAAATAAATATACTCATCAAAAGCACATCAACAATTCTTTAAGTGCCAGTATATGCAGTGAATTCTGTTGGAGCTTCAGAGTGCAGCTTCAAAGCTAATGGATCAGAAATCAGAATCACGTGATAAATATCACTATATATAAATCTCAGCATTTACCCTGTATGTTTGGACATCTGCAAATTATTTAGGACCACTAGACTAGCTATAAATTAAGTACCCTATTGTAATTTTACAAAGTTCAGTTTGCAGGGATCAGACTGCTATACTTTTCAAGATTACCCTAACATATATTATTCTAAATGATAAATATCATTGCTATACACTTTCCAGACCACTAAATAAACAAAAAAGAAGTCCCTAACAGAAGAATACGCATCTAAACAAGTTTGTTTGACATTTCATTCAAGATATGTTAAGATTAATTAAAAATTCATTCCAGACCAGTGTAACAGATTATTAATATAATTCAATTGGTGTTTGACATTCTAGGTTCCAGGTTCCTTCTTAACTGTTTGCCTACTTATCTTTTCCCAAAATGGAGTAGCTTTTCTCATTAAGACATCAAACATAAAACTCTCAGCGTGCCTAAATGGTAATTCATTTACCAGAATATAATGAGAAACGACTTTTCTCATCTCAGAATGATCGTATTTAAAATTTAGAAGTGCTACCTCAGATGATTGTTCGTCGCTCGGTCGGAACTGCAGTTGCGTTTGACGTTTGTCTCCATGTGCAAGAACACACTTATCAACATGCCTATTAAACGACGTTGTGCTCCCCGTTTTACTAAATTTCATTGGATATCTGCAGAGCTTGCACACAGCCATCTTCTCATTCTTCACCATAACAGTGTCCAAATAGGGCCAACATCGAGATTTTTTCTTTCTTTCCTTCTTTTGATATGGAATCTCGGTGTCCTGATTTGATTGTTGAGTTTCGACTTCCACAGTCTGACATTTTCTTTGACCTTTTCTTTTCCTCGAAATCTCTTCTTGTTCAGGTTGCTCAACAATGTTACCTTCATCAGCAGCAGTGTCTTCAGATGGTGTTTCATCGCCTAGACTTCTTAAAGATTCTTGCTGAAATTCAGCATTTTCGGGAATGACTTCAAAACGAGGCTTTTTCCTTGCTGCCATTTCAACTTAAAGACCTAAAATAAAACAAAGGGATAGATAAACAACACAAATCGATGATAAAAAAGAGGGATATATGAAATAATAAAACTAATTGAACTCGATAAACACATACACGCGTAAATATAGTGAAAGAAATATGACTGAGAACTGAGAAGTGAGAGTGAGACTTACTGAATATGAAGCTTATTCGAGTAAGAATATGAGAGTCGATTAGGAATCTGAGATTCGATTGATTCGATTGAGTTAGAGTCTGAGAGGTGCGGGCGGTCTTGCTGCGGCTTTCCTGCTTTAGCATTTAGGATTTTAGGGTTTTAATTTTCAGAGTTCATACGTTAATTGGAGATGGATTGGGCCTGGGCCTGTAATTTAAATTTGGATTGGGCTTGTAAATCTTTAAAAAAAATACAATTTTTAACTATTTCACGAGCTACTCGATAACAACTCGAAATCGAGTCGGTTTGTTAGTGCTCGATACCAGCTCGAGTTCGGCTCGTTTCGTTAACGAGCTCGAACTCGAACAGAAATTTTGATCGATAAGGATGCTCGGATCGGCTCGAGATCGTTAAGAAAAAAATAAAGTTCGGTTCGTTTATGTCAAAACTCGGCTCGACTCGGTTGGTTTACAGCCCTAATATATAGTGACTATTGTCTTTAATATTTTGCTAAATTATTATTGTCTTTTTACATCATCTCTAGGCACTTCTCGAACTATCTAGACCTTTCCGCATTTTCCCATCAACTCACTTAAAATTTGACAATCTTCTCCACTCACACCATGTTTACAACCTGCTATAATCTCTTCAATGGCAACTCTTTTCACCAGTTCATGCACTTGTTCTTTTCCAAGCCAAAAGAATCACCTTTCTTCTTTTGCATTTTCAAAGTCATTTATTTATTATACAAACCCTTGATTGAATTTTCTATTAAGTACTAATTTAATAAATTTAATCGATATTAATATTTTTATCGTGTAATTACAACGATATAAATATTTTTATCTTGTAATCACATACTTGTACATGCTAAAAACCGGGTGAATGATAAATTTAGTTTTTTTATATAAAATTAACAAAAATGACCCAGTTCTACAAAGTTGCCCAACTTTATGAGATGAAATACCCAACTGTTAGTAGAGTATTACTTTATATGAGATATATCCAATTGCCAACTACTAACTTAACTACCAGTGGAATATCTTATAGAGAAATTGGGACTAGTGGAATATCTTATACAGAAATTACGATACCCAACTGACAGTGGAGTATTAAATCTGCGATACTCAACTGATAGTGGAGTATTAAATCAGCTAAAATTGACCAATTTTTTCAAAATAGATATTTTTGTTAAAATTTTTAAAAAATTGACTATTTTTATCATTTTTTCCTAAAACCTTTCTGCATGAATTTTCTTTTCCTATGTCATCTTGTGCCCCAAATTTTTTTGGGCGAGAGACCAAGAGCTATTCGTCATATTCAATCTTAACCACAAAATTTTTTATCCCAGGTAGTCTACTTCAAGCTCAGTCCCCCTGTATATATATAGTGACTATTGTCTTTAATATTTTGCTAAATTATTATTGTCTCTTTACATCATTTCTAGGCACTTCTCCAACTATCTAGACCTTTCCACATTTTCCCTTCAACTCACTTAAAATTTGACAATCTTCTCCACTCACACCATGTTTACAACCTGCTATAATCTCGTCAATGGCTACTCTTTGCACCAGTTCATGCACTTGTTCTTTTCCAAGCCAAAAGAATCACCTTTCTTCTTATGCATTTTCAAAGTCGTTTACATTTCCCTCCAAAGCCCACATTAAAAGATTCAAGTTTGCTGTCAAGTATGAAAAAACAGAGGACTCTGGTTCTTCAACTTCCTCATCATCTTCTGTGGTAATTTCGAAAACTGAAGAAAAGGAAGATACACCGAAGAAAGATTTGTTAGTCGATGGAGAGGGTGAAGTGGAAGTTGAGGAACAGCAAGAAATGGATTGGAAAACAGATGAAGAGTTCAAGAAATTTATGGGAAATCCTTCCATTGAAGCAGCTATAAAGCTTGAGAAGAAAAGGGCTGATAGGAAACTTAAAGAACTTGATAGAGAAAATAGTGATAATCCAGTTGTGGGATTACTGAAGAAAGTAGCAATTGATAGTTTGTCAAGGCAAAAACAGAGGCTGGAGAAAGCTGAAGAGGCTTTTAAGGCTCTTGATCTCAATAAGGTAATGGTAAATAAATTCATCAACCTCTTGCTAATTCGGATTCGGCTTTTTATTACCACTCTGGTTTGAATTTCTTTTATTTAAGCAGCTTTGCTTTATGGAAAATTGATTTTAGGAATTACATTTCTACTATATAAATGAATAGTGTGCATAGTTTGCAGTAATGCCATTCTTGTTCCTTAACTTTTTTTGTTGGCGAGAAAATTAACATACTCATGAGTGAAATTTAAGAACTACATACCAAGAATCCAAATGTGTCGAAACTTGGAAGCAAATACGATTAAGCTGCATCATATCTTATCTTATCTTATTTTAACATCATACAAATTGTATGAGGTTAAGTTAAATCAATCTGTTAAACGCAAAAGAGGTTGAAATGATTTGATGAATTGTATAACATAGACAGATTGTAAGTGTGTATCAAATTGATGAGAGATCATGCATACTGCATACACATGGAGTCGGCCTAATGACTACTGAGGCAGAGCACCGGGCTCCTACTGATAAAATGTTGCTAGATGCTTTTGATTTAAATTGTGGATAATATCATAGTTCACTGTAGTACCTTCTATTTTTTTCCTCTAATGAACAAATATCACATCTTTTGATTTTGTTGGGTGTTTTAAATGGCAGTTAAAGAGCTGTTTTGGATTCAATACTTTTTTCGCTAGGGATGTGAGGAGATTTGGGGATGGTGGGATTTTTATCGGAAATCTAAGAAAACCCGTTGAAGAAGTTATTCCGGTATTGGAGAAAAAGCTATCTGAAGCTGCTGGGAGGGAGGTTGTACTTTGGCTTATGGAGGAAAAAACTGATGACATTACCAAACAGGTAAATTCAGAAAGTGAAAGTCATCTTAAATGTTATAGCGGTTTTAATTGCATACATTGAACTGAAATAACTTCACTTGAAATTTAAGATCTCATTTCTGCTACCCCAGATTACAGTACTAATATATATACAAGGTAATATATTAAAATTCATAATTGGTTCTTGTAGAAAAAATCAAACTTTATTTAATGGCATATATAGGCCTAGCAAAAAAAAACTTCAAACACAACTGGGGGGAAAAGCCGTTGTACTATTTATTTTCAGATTTCCTGTAACAGTTGAATATTTTTATTCTGACTACGTACTTTATAATTGGAAGGTTTGTATGGTACAACCTAAAGCGGAAATCGACCTCCAATTTGAGTCAACCAGGCTGAGCACACCTTGGGGCTATCTTAGTTCTATAGCTTTAAGTGTCACAACGTTTGGAACAATAGCCTTGATGAGTGGCTTCTTTCTTAAACCTGATGCTACGTTCAACGATTACCTAGCTGATGTTGTCCCTCTCTTTGGCGGCTTCATAACGATTTTGGGAGTGTCAGAGGTGTGATCTCTTACTAGTTACTACTAACTAGTATTACTCTGTTCTGTTTCTTTTCTTTTTATAGCAGTGGCGAGTTGTGAGTTTTTTTTTCAAGATCATGAATTAGAACACTGGGAATTTTGAATAAATGAAACTCAAGCATTTCTGGTTAGCAGTAGCATACAATAGTTTAGGTAACACACATTTTTTTGTGAAGAGTAATGAACTGATTGCCTGGTTAATATTTATTGCAGATAGCCACAAGGATAACTGCAGCACGTTATGCTGTGAAATTGAGCCCGTCCTTTTTGGTGCCCTCCAATTGGACTGGATGCTTGGGAGTGATAAATAACTACGAGTCTTTACTGCCAAACAAGAAGGCTCATTTTGATATTCCAGTAGCACGAACAGCCAGTGCATATCTGACATCTCTATTTCTTGCAGTGGCAGCTTTTGTAGCTGATGGTAGCTTTAACGGAGGTGATAATGCATTGTAAGAATTTAGCTACCCAATTATATATGGTTCCTTCTTGTAGTAAGTCAATTAGTAGTAGAGATTGTTATTTATATCCATCATCTGCATCGTGGAACTTCAATGCACATGTCCAGTATGTAAATACGGCATGTGTAGGCTTCTCTGGTCAGTTCACTTTTCCTATTACGGTTTTAAAGAGATCTATATCAGTTAAAGCTAAAACTTGCATTCATTTTGCAGGTATATAAGGCCTCAATTCTTTTTCAATAACCCTCTTCTTTCGTTCATCCAATTCGTAATAGGCCCGTACACGGATGACCTAGGGAACGTGTTACCTTATGCAGTTGAAGGTGTTGGAGTCCCCGTTGATCCGCTTGCTTTTGCTGGACTCTTAGGTCAGTGTTTTAGTCAGAGGTGTGCCTATGTGTAAGCGGGCACAGGCTCTAGTTATTAATAAGAGTAAATTACATAGTTTTGGCCGTATTTTACTCTGATTTTCAAAATAGTGGCCAAATTTTCAAATTTTCAAAACAGTGGCCAACTTTTCTTTCCGCCTTTCAAAAAAATGGCTGCCGTCAACTCCCGTTATTTAACGGTGCGAGAAAATACTTTAAATATATTATTTACGCTTTAAATATATTATTTATCGGTGAAAACTTAACGGGAGTTGACGACAACCATTTTTTTGAAAGGCGGGACAAAAGTTGGCCATTATTTTGAAAATTTGAAAATTTGGCAACTATTTTGAAAATCAATGTTAACTGCGGTCACCCCTCTCTAATTTACTCTATTAATAATTATGACACTGTTTAGTAGACAGAGTAGATAGAAGTAATACTAATCAAAATATTTTGGAGTGCTAGATCTAAGCTTTAATTTTTCATTTATCTATTCATACAACCATTTAAATTTAAGCAAGATGAATACACGAGTTATAGTTTCGTTGAACTATAAAAAAACAGTACAACAGTCAGAAGTAAAGTTATATATTTAACTGAATTGGCTTTAGTTAATAGTTCTTCTGCTTGGTGAAGGAATGGTGGTAACGTCATTGAACTTGTTGCCATGTGGAAGACTTGAAGGTGGGCGCATTGCTCAATCCATGTTTGGAAGAAACACCGCCACTGTCTTATCTTTCGGGACTTCATTACTCCTTGGCATGGGTGGCCTCAGCGGGAGTGTTCTCTGTTTGGCATGGGGATTATTTGCAACATTCTTCAGGGGTGGAGAAGAGATACCAGCAAAAGATGAGATCACTCCACTGGGAGATGATCGATATGCTTGGGGTCTCGTACTCGGTCTCATATGTTTTCTTACACTTTTTCCGAATGGGGGAGGGACATTTTCTAGCTCATTCCTCAGTGCTCCATATTTCAGGGATGGTTTGTGAATAGAATTGTCTAATGTTGATATATATGTAGCTAATAGTTGTAACGAAGGCACATGGATCTGACCCTGGCCCGATGTTTCTTTGTTTCTCTTGTCAGTTAATATAAATATGAAAGTCACTTGCATGTATAAATATGAAAGTTTTCTATAATATCTCCAATAGACTCTTACGGCCTCTTAAAATCACTAAGTTTGTTTGGTTTGTGAGAGTTCAGATGTGTATATCACATTTTTCCAACTGAGTTGCTTATTTAGTGGTTATCTGGACTACAGATTTAGTTTGAATACACTTGATAATGCTTCTAACACAAATCACTCTCGTTTTACATAAGCAATGGCATCGGATTCGCCATCTGTTAACATATCAAGCCAATAAAAAAATCATAGTCGAGTTAATTTGTGAGCAAAGGACTATGCCCCTAATGTTTCTCACAAATTCCTTTACTAATTTTCTTTCAACGCCAAAGGACTATGTTATAGGATTTGATCAAAGATATTCATATCCAGATTATATACACCAAATAAACCAACACTTATCCAAGAAGCAAGCAAGTATTAAAATATTTTTCTCCCTCTCCCCTTAAATCTCCATTCGGCTTTTTATAAAACAAAAAAGAAACTCAAACTCAAATCTCAAGATCAAACCATGGATAAATGCTACAAATAATTCCTAAACTTCATCATCATCAAACTAAGGTAAGATAAATCTTTTATAGAATTTCCTTAAGGTTTTGATCTAGGTTTCTTAAGCACACCAAAGCCTTACCAAGCATCATCCATCAAGAAGAGAACCACCCAAGCTATCAGGAAAGGTATAAAACTCCATCCAAACTTTGTTTAAGCTTTAAGTTTCAAGAAACGTAAAGATCTTGGATGTAAACTTAATTTTGATGATTGTTTTGTTGATTTCTTCAATATTATGGTTAGTTAAATGCTAAAGTTGATGTTGTTGCCTCAAGAATTTGATGTTCTTGAGATTATTAAGTTGTTAAAATTTGGAATGATTATTGTTCGTTAGTAATTAGTAGTTTAGAGCCAAAATGAAACTCGGATCGTAAACGTAACGAAGTTAAAACGATCCAATCATGAAAGTAAGTTTTCTGCAGAAATACATAAAGTGTAAACTATATTTTCATGAAAACAAACCTAATAATAATAGATATTGTTGTAAGGATCGTTTAGGGGCTTGAATCGTTTGATTTTGATTTACGGTTTAAAAGTTAGGTTCGTTTTAGTAAAAATGATTTACGTGAAAAAAACTGCTACGAATTATGAATTTTAGAAATATAAATGATCGACTTAAAATTATTCAAAAATCATGAAAATTTTAAAGAGCGTATGAAATGGTGTATAATAACTGCCATAAAAATTTCAAGTGAAAATATGGATTTTTCAATTTTATAAAAATGTCGGAGCGGAGATCGAGCGAGTAAAATTTTTAAGAATCGCGAGAGGAGCCGAGTGGTAAAAATAAACGAGATTAATAGACATAAAGGATCGTGAAAAGAAAACGAATTTAATGAATACTCGTACTTTATTAAAATGACGAGAGTAAAGCGAGTCGTGGAAATCGATTATAAGCATCGCGTATTTACCAAGTGACGATAAATACGATTAGAATCTAACAGAACGATAATGTTCTTGATTATAGATTTTCGTACTAACTTGAGAGCTCCCTCCACCTCAAAACACCCCGACAATTTTACGAACCCTACTTCATATACTGTTATGTTGTGAAGAGTGTTTTACTGTCTTTCGTAGAAATGTCATATTTTTACATGATAGTAAAATATGAGATTTTACGTATCGATATTGATTGAGATTACGATGCATATATCGTAGAATATTTTAACGCTACTGAATAAGTGTGATGTATAAATTACAATACCGAGAGCCGGTCAGCTTTTATAAATTATAAATCCGGGAATCATCTCGGATATGTTTTAGACGATTAAAAGTCCGTAATTACTTTATTCCAAGGGGATCGATGTCCTCTTGCGAAGTATTAATTACTTCATATTTATTTTAAAATGATTTTCAAAGATCGTATTCCCTTAACTCTATTTAATTACTCGAACAAATAATATTATTTCAGATATTCATTTAAGAAGGAAGAAGTATTCTCCAACTGTTATTTTATTTTAATATTTTATATTTATTAAAGATTAATTTAATTACTTAAACATAAATTGGTTGAGAAATATTAATTCAAATAATATTTTAAAAAATGGAATTATTCGAGGTTTAAATATTTCATTATTATTATTTAATTATTAAATATTTATTAAATGATTTAATTGATTTAAAAATCATTTTAATACTTTCGGATCATCGAAAATATTATCTTGACGTATTTTAAATATTTTAAATATTGTGTTAAAAAATACCCCCTTAAATATTTATCTGTTCGCAACGGTCAACCCACATTATCATAGTACTTCCTATGAAAATTCTCGGAAGTACATATATATACATATGAGATGAGTTGTGCCTATCAACAAAAAAAATGATTGAGGAACTTCGAATTAATTCCTGTTCCAAATTTACGATATTCCAGTAGCACGAACAACCAGTGCATATCTGACATCTCTATTTCTCGCAGCGGCAGCTTTTGTAGCTGATGGTAGCTTTAACGGAGGTGATAATGCATTGTAAGCATTTAGCTACCCAATCATATGTGGTTCCTTCTTTAGTAAGTCAGTTTAATAGTAGAGAATGTTATTTATATCCATCCTCTGAATCGTGGAACTTCAATTATACAACATTTTTGCAATCATACAACTGTTTTTTTTTTCGTTGTCTGAAAGGTAGTTTTTTCGTTGTCTATCCAACACTCGTGTGATCGAAGGTTGGACAACGGTTGTTTATACACTTGTAATAAGCGAGACTCAACAACGTTTTTTAATACCGGTTACAATCAAGAATTCACAACGGGTACTCTATACTAACCATTGTTAGGAAATTCTTTAAACAACTGTTTCTTTATTCAACTATCGTCTACCTAACTTAACAACAATGATTTTGTAGAAAAACCATTATTATTAACTTATTCGATATTTTCATAAACAACAGTTTATAAACTTCTTTTAACTAGTTAAAATTGTTGTCACTAATATTTTTTTTAAAAAGATAATGGTGTAAAAGATTTAAACCATTGCAAAAAAATATGAAAAGACAACAGTTTTTTTAAAAAAATATGTGCACTGAGACATACAACAGTTTTCATCATTTTTAAGTGGGTTTCACACAACTGTTTACAAAATTAATCTCATTATTTAAAATAAATCAATTTTAAAATAAAATAATATTATAATAATTCAATTGTTATATCACAATTGAAATTCAATTTATAATACAAAGATTTTGTACAAGAATTACAACTATAACTTAAAATCTATTTCTAAACATGCTCATTAAGGTACACAATAACTAATTTGCAACATTCACACTAGTCAATCAATGCAGCCATCCTGTGTGGCCAGGTTTACTCTCCTGTGTTGGCACTCCTCCTCTGTCTATCACTCGTCTGTCTATCACTGATTTCCTTCTCTCTCTCGGTGCTTCCAACTCTCTTTTTGTACCCTTTCCTAGTCCGGCAGAATATGGGGACCAACTCTATGTAGGCTTGATGCACGGGTAAATTCAGTTGTGCCACTGCTGATTGTGGCTCGGGAACTATCGAATATGCTGACACTGGCGCAATTCCTCCAGCCACTCTAGCAGAGTTCACGCTAACCCTAAACCCTTTTATAAGAAATGAAGAAATATCCTACAGCTAGCGGAGATTATATGAACATTAAAGTCAGGCACCTACTTTACCATCTTTTCTTCATTTTATTCAGAGTTATTCATAAAAAAAATAGATACTTAAGAAACTCACAACTGTCTTAAGCTCATGCCATTAGCCTAGATCTTTATAACCAGATCAGGGATATACTTACCTCACTAACAGAAAGAGATTGGGGCTGACGTGAGCTCCAGCACATGCCTTAACAAACTAGAACAAAAGAGTTCTTCGCTTCATTCCCGGCTAACAAAAGAAATTATGTAATAAACTTTTTAAGCTCGTGATATTTTAAATTCTTGTTTTGTCACTACTTAACCAGATTGTCATTGACTTTACATTAATCTTACTTCAAAACGAAGCAAAGGGATGAAGCTAGTGCTCAATTTGTATCATGTAAAGTATGTGAGCCATGATTCTGCTTTCATTGCTCATGTCAAGTTATCAACCGTGCACAATCAAATTTGATACATTAAAATAGTGCAAATTATGCATATAGTCTGTACATACCTAGAAATCATGGTCATTTCAAAAATCACAGAACTAGCACATGGTTAGGTTATAAATGGTCGGGGGCGGTATGTTTCTCATGCTATGTAGTCATACTATTTTATTGCATATATGATTTACAGTATTGTATAGTTTACTATATAAGTATTATACAAGCATAGGCATATGTATATCATGCCTTTTCCAAAGAGATATAGATCATTAAACCTTGTTAGAGGATACAACGTATAGTCTGTATAAATTTTGAACCATAATAATTATGCAAGGGTAAATTTGGTATGCTAGGTTTATGGAGCCAAGTACCATACATGAACTTTAGTATTATTTACTCGAATATGCAATTATATTCCCCTTTTTTCAATAAAGTATTTTTTTTATCGTAGGTAACCCGCAGCCGCTACCCTTCGGGTGCTCACTGGGTAAACCCTACGGGTTCACGTAATAGCCTGCAAACCACGTGAACCAAGGTAAACCGCATTTAAGTGACAGGCTCTGGCTCAGGAGGCATAATCATAAATTCTCCTCCCGTGGGATTCGAACCTTTGACCAAGAGGTTAGTTTTCCTATCTTTAACCAACTGAGCCAACCCTTGCGGGCCTCAATAAGGTATTTGCTTAGCACAAATTTTCACTCCGCTTCTTTAATTATTTCTTCAACAAGACAATAGCTAGATGGTGAGTGATTGTTCAAGGGAACAGAATTTGAAAAAAAATATTAGAGAACCGGTCACCTTAGGCTCAGGCTCTTTCTCTTCACGATCGGCTACGGGATTCTTCTTGTTGACCTCACCAGCATCTTCCTGTTCTGTCTGTTTTTCGACATCAACGTTCTTCTCACCTTCAACAACAGGCTCTTCATTTACCTTGAATAAATAAATGGAAATACACATTTAAATAGCATTATAATTTTGTAACATAAAATACTAATTCAAATTTCGGAGCAGAGAATAAAGTCCTCAAGGAGCAATGTCATCAGTAGGAGTTCCCCAGTTACCCTGCCTGCACCATCATGCTTACTGAACTCATTTCTAAAAAACAACATTTAAATTATATATATACAATTATATATATCCAAAGTAAAGCCAAATACACAATTATATATATTCACACACAATTAAGCACTTCCTATAACTACCAATCCTAGGAACAGAGAAGTTGATTCCACATCCTGTACAAAAACAATTAAGTACAAATATCCAAAGTAAAGAGAACTGCTTAAATTATAATAACTATTACTATACTCCAACAATTAATCTCATCCTAACAACAAACAATACCAAGTAACCACAATTAGAATCTACCTTACCAAGAAAAATACACAAAATTTTCAACAAAATGAGCGTGTAAGCAACCAAAGATTTATGTAAAAAGCATTAAACAGAAAAACAAACAAAACCCATTAACACTAACTAAAATGAGTCATCAAAGAATCAATCTTTATCTCATTTCCACATACCAACAAAAAAAATTGTTTGCTCTAAATTAGCAAGAAACAATAAAAGCCCATTTCAGATCCACACCCAAGAACTCAAATTGCATGTAAAATAGATAAGCGTTTAAAAAGACAAGCTTACCTAGGAGCACCAAAGGTAACAGAGCTAGGGTTTTTGAGAGAGAATTTCGGAGTCCTGAAACACCAACAAATCATGCTTTCATAGAGATAGGGGGAGAGAGGGAAAGAGAGCATCGACAGAGAAAAGACAACGGTAGAGAAATGACCGCCCAATAATTCACTACAGAAGCCATCACTATGTTTCAATTGAAGGCACACAGATAAGGGGGAAAAGCAGTGGAGATAAGGGGGAGATAAGGGGGGAAATGAAATTTGGAGAAAGGGGGAAATGAAATTTAATGAGAGGGAATGGGAAAATTGGGTTAAAATGTGTAAATAGGTTAATAAATTTTTTAATTTAAAAATATTATTATTTAATTATATTTATCGTATTACAAATTAGTGTAAAAGAATTAACTAAATTTTTTTATTTAAAAATAACAATTATTTTTGTACTTGAATGTTTTTAATATTATATAATTACCTTGTAAATCGAGAACTAATCTCGTTATTTGCAGTGATACTTTTACTAGATTTTTCTAATCCTGACGTACAAGATGAATTTCAAAATTTTTAATTATTTTTTCATATGACTAAAATTGATATAACTTAACATCTGTACGGTTGGATCGTCGAAAAAGTCATTTTAAAAATTAATCTTGTAAATCAGGAACGAGTCTCGTTGTTGAGAGTGGTACTTTTACTGGATTTTTCTAATCCTGACATGCAAGATGAATTTCAAATTTGTTAATATATTTTTCATATGACTAAAATTGATATATCTTAACATCCGTACGGTTGAATCGTCGAAAAAATCATTTTAAAATTAATCATGTAAATCGGGAACGAGTTTCGTTGTTGGTAATGGTACTTTTACTGGATTTTTCTAATCTTGACGTGCAAGAGGAATTTGAAATTTTTTAATAATTTTTTCATATGACTAAAATTAATATATCTTAACATCCGTACGGTTGGATCGTCGAAAAAAATCATTTTAAAATTAAACTTTTAAATCGGGAACGAGTCTCATTGTCGGTAGGGGTACATTAACTGGATTTTTCTAATCCTGACATGCAAGATGGATTTCAAATTTTTTAATAATTTTTTCATATAACTAAAATTGATATATCTTAACATCCGTATGATTGGATCGTCAAAAAAATTATTTTAAAAATTAATTTTGTCAATCGGGAACGAGTCTCGTCGTTAGAAGGGGTACATTAACTGTATTTTTCTAATCCTAACATGCAAGATGAATTTCAAATTTTTTAATAATTTTTTAATATGACTAAAATTTATATATCTTAACATTCGTACGGTTGGATCGTCGAAAAAATCATTTTAAAAATTAATCATGTCAATCGGGAACGAGTCTCGTTGTCGGGAGGCGTACATTAACTGGTTTTTTCTAATCCTAACATGCAATATGAACTTCAAATTTGTTAATATATTTTTCATATAACTAAAATTGATATATCTTAACATCCGTAGGGTTGGATCGTCGAAAAAATCATTTTAAAATTAATCTTGTAAATCGGGAACGAGTTTCGTTGTCGGTAGTGGCACTTTTACTGGATTTTTCTAATCTTGACGTGCAAGATGAATTTTAAATTTTTTAATATTTTTTTCATATGACTAAAATTAATATATCTTAACATCATTACGGTTGGATCGTCGAAAAAATCATTTTAAAAATTAATCTTGTCAATCGGGAATGAGTCACGTTGTCGGGAGGGGTACATTAACTGGATTTTTCTAATCCTGACATGCAAGATGAATTTCAAATTTGTTAATATATTTTTCATATGACTAAAATTGATATATCTTAACATCCGTACGGTTGGATCGTCGAAAAAATCATTTTAAAATTAATCTTGTAAATCAGGAATGAGTTTCGTTGTCGGTAGTTGTACTTTTACTGGATTTTTCTAATCTTGACGTGCAAGATGAATTTTAAATTTTTTAATATTTTTTTCATATGACTAAAATTGATATAACTTAACATCTGTACGGTTGGATCGTCGAAAAAGTCATTTTAAAAATTAATCTTGTAAATCAGGAACGAGTCTCGTTGTTGAGAGTGGTACTTTTACTGGATTTTTCTAATCCTGACATGCAAGATGAATTTCAAATTTGTTAATATATTTTTCATATGACTAAAATTGATATATCTTAACATCCGTACGGTTGAATCGTCGAAAAAATCATTTTAAAATTAATCATGTAAATCGGGAACGAGTTTCGTTGTTGGTAATGGTACTTTTACTGGATTTTTCTAATCTTGACGTGCAAGAGGAATTTGAAATTTTTTAATAATTTTTTCATATGACTAAAATTAATATATCTTAACATCCGTACGGTTGGATCGTCGAAAAAACTCATTTTAAAATTAATCTTTTAAATCGGGAACGAGTCTCATTGTTGATAGGGGTACATTAGCTGGATTTTTCTAATCCTGACATGCAAGATGGATTTCAAATTTTTTAATAATTTTTTCATATAACTAAAATTAATATATCTTAACATCCATATGATTGGATCGTCAAAAAAATTATTTTAAAAATTAATTTTGTCAATCGGGAACGAGTCTCGTTGTTAGAAGGGGTACATTAACTGTATTTTTCTAATCCTAACATGCAAGATGAATTTCAAATTTTTTAATAATTTTTTAATATGACTAAAATTTATATATCTTAACATTCGTACGGTTGGATCGTCGAAAAAATCATTTTAAAAATTAATCTTGTCAATCGGGAACGAGTCTCGTTGTCGGGAGGGGTACATTAACTGGATTTTTCTAATCCTGACATGCAAGATGAATTTCAAATTTGTTAATATATTTTTCATATGACTAAATTGATATATCTTAACATCCGTACGGTTGGATCGTTGAAAAAATCATTTTAAAATTAATCTTGTAAATCAGGAATGAGTTTCGTTGTCGGTAGTTGTACTTTTACTGGATTTTTCTAATCTTGACGTGCAAGATGAATTTTAAATTTTTTAATATTTTTTTCATATGACTAAAATTGATATAACTTAACATCTGTACGGTTGGATCGTCGAAAAAGTCATTTTAAAAATTAATCTTGTAAATCAGGAACGAGTCTCGTTGTTGAGAGTGGTACTTTTACTGGATTTTTCTAATCCTGACATGCAAGATGAATTTCAAATTTGTTAATATATTTTTCATATGACTAAAATTGATATATCTTAACATCCGTACGGTTGAATCGTCGAAAAAATCATTTTAAAATTAATCATGTAAATCGGGAACGAGTTTCGTTGTTGGTAATGGTACTTTTACTGGATTTTTCTAATCTTGACGTGCAAGAGGAATTTGAAATTTTTTAATAATTTTTTCATATGACTAAAATTAATATATCTTAACATCCGTACGGTTGGATCGTCGAAAAAACTCATTTTAAAATTAATCTTTTAAATCGGGAACGAGTCTCATTGTCGATAGGGGTACATTAGCTGGATTTTTCTAATCCTGACATGCAAGATGGATTTCAAATTTTTTATTAATTTTTTCATATAACTAAAATTAATATATCTTAACATCCATATGATTGGATCGTCAAAAAAATTATTTTAAAAATTAATTTTGTCAATCGGGAACGAGTCTCGTTGTTAGAAGGGGTACATTAACTGTATTTTTCTAATCCTAACATGCAAGATGAATTTCAAATTTTTTAATAATTTTTTAATATGACTAAAATTTATATATCTTAACATTCGTACGGTTGGATCGTCGAAAAAATCATTTTAAAAATTAATCTTGTCAATCGGGAACGAGTCTCGTTGTCGGGAGGGGTACATTAACTGGATTTTTCTAATCCTGACATGCAAGATGAATTTCAAATTTGTTAATATATTTTTCATATGACTAAAATTGATATATCTTAACATCCGTACGGTTGGATCGTTGAAAAAATCATTTTAAAATTAATCTTGTAAATCAGGAATGAGTTTCGTTGTCGGTAGTTGTACTTTTACTGGATTTTTCTAATCTTGACGTGCAAGATGAATTTTAAATTTTTTAATATTTTTTTCATATGACTAAAATTAATATATCTTAACATCAGTACGGTTGGATCATCGAAAAAATCATTTTAAAAATTAATCTTGTCAATCGGGAATGAGTCACGTTGTCGGGAGGGGTACATTAACTGGATTTTTCTAATCCTGACATGCAAGATGAATTTCAAATTTGTTAATATATTTTTCATATGACTAAAATTGATATATCTTAACATCCGTACGGTTGGATCGTCGAAAAAATCATTTTAAAATTAATCTTGTAAATCAGGAATGAGTTTCATTGTCGGTAGTTGTACTTTTACTAGATTTTTCTAATCTTGACGTGCAAGATGAATTTTAAATTTTTTAATATTTTTTTCATATGACTAAAATTGATATAACTTAACATCTGTACGGTTGGATCGTCGAAAAAGTCATTTTAAAAATTAATCTTGTAAATCAGGAACGAGTCTCGTTGTTGAGAGTGGTACTTTTACTGGATTTTTCTAATCCTGACATGCAAGATGAATTTCAAATTTGTTAATATATTTTTCATATGACTAAAATTGATATATCTTAACATCCGTACGGTTGAATCGTCGAAAAAATCATTTTAAAATTAATCATGTAAATCGGGAACGAGTTTCGTTGTTGGTAATGGTACTTTTACTGGATTTTTCTAATCTTGACGTGCAAGAGGAATTTGAAATTTTTTAATAATTTTTTCATATGACTAAAATTAATATATCTTAACATCCGTACGGTTGGATCGTCAAAAAAAATCATTTTAAAATTAATCTTTTAAATCGGGAACGAGTCTCATTGTCGGTAGGGGTACATTAACTGGATTTTTCTAATCCTGACATGCAAGATGGATTTCAAATTTTTTAATAATTTTTTCATATAACTAAAATTGATATATCTTAACATCCGTATGATTGGATCGTCAAAAAAATTATTTTAAAAATTAATTTTGTCAATCGGGAACGAGTCTCGTTGTTAGAAGGGGTACATTAACTGTATTTTTCTAATCCTAACATGCAAGATGAACTTCAAATTTTTTAATAATTTTTTAATATGACTAAAATTTATATATCTTAACATTTGTACGGTTGGATCGTCGAAAAAATCATTTTAAAAATTAATCTTGTCAATCGGGAACGAGTCTCGTTGTCGGGAGGCGTACATTAACTGGTTTTTTCTAATCCTGACATGCAATATGAATTTCAAATTTGTTAATATATTTTTCATATAACTAAAATTGATATATCTTAACATCCGTAGGGTTGGATCGTCGAAAAAATCATTTTAAAATTAATCTTGTAAATCGGGAACGAGTTTCGTTGTCGGTAGTGGCACTTTTACTGGATTTTTCTAATCTTGACGTGCAAGATGAATTTTAAATTTTTTAATATTTTTTTCATATGACTAAAATTAATATATCTTAACATCAGTACGGTTGGATCGTTGAAAAAATCATTTTAAAAATTAATCTTGTCAATCGGGAATGAGTCACGTTGTCGGGAGGGGTACATTAACTGGATTTTTCTAATCCTGACATGCAAGATGAATTTCAAATTTGTTAATATATTTTTCATATGACTAAAATTGATATATCTTAACATCCGTACGGTTGGATCGTTGAAAAAATCATTTTAAAATTAATCTTGTAAATCAGGAATGAGTTTCGTTGTCGGTAGTTGTACTTTTACTGGATTTTTCTAATCTTGACGTGCAAGATGAATTTTAAATTTTTTAATATTTTTTTCATATGACTAAAATTAATATATCTTAACATCCATACGGTTGGATCATCGAAAAAATCATTTTAAAAATTAATCTTGTCAATCGGGAACGAGTCTCGTTGTTAGGAGGGGTACATTAACTGGATTTTTCTAATCCTGACATGCAAGATGAATTTCTAATTTTTTAATAATTTTTTCATACGACTAAAATTGATATATCTTAACATCTGTACGGTTGGATCATCGAAAAAATAATTTTAAAAATTAATCTTGTCAATCGGGAACGAGTCTCGTTGTCGGGAGGGTTGCATTAACTAGATTTTTCTAAACCTGACATGCAAGATAAATTTCAAATTTTTTAATATTTTTTTCATATGATTAAAATTAATATATCTCAACATCCGTACGGTTGGATCGTCGAAAAAATCATTTTAAAATTTAATCTTGTCAATCGGGAATGAGTCTCGTTGTCAAGAGGGGTAAATTAACTGGATTTTTCTAATCCTGACATGAAAGATGAATTTCAAATTTTTTAATAATTTTTTCGTATGACTAAAATTGATATATCTTAACATCCGTACGGTTGGATCGTCGAAAAAATAATTTTAAAAATTAATTTGTCAATCGGGAACGAGTCTCGTTGTTGGGAGGGGTACATTAACTGGATTTTTCTAATCATGACATGCAAGATGAATTTCAAATTTTTTAATAATTTTTTAATATGACTAAAATTGATATATCTTAACATCCGTATGGTTGGATCGTCGAAAAAATCAATTTAAAAATTAATCTTGTCAATCGGGAACGAGTCTCGTTGTCGGGAGGGGTACATTAACTGGATTTTTCTAATCCTGACATGCAAGATGAATTTCAAATTTTTTAATAATTTTTTCATATGACTAAAATTGATATATCTTAACATCCATACGGTTGGATCGTCGAAAAAATCATTTAAAAATTTAACTTGTTAACCGGGAATCCCATTTTATACATTAATACTTTTACAATGGTTTCCTTGAAACACCATTGTGTAAAGATAAACTAAGACGACGCTTTTTTTATTATAAAACCATTGTTTTAGCAAATCAGCTTTTTTCAATCTAAAGGCTAATATCTAATCTCATTTCAATCAAGGGCAGTCATTCCGACACTTCTGCAATCCGAGTAAAATGTTTACAACCTATCATCGGGTGCCACCTCATCAGGTGGTGCCCATTGAAATTATAAAATAACTATTTTAGACAACTGTTTTATTCCGTTGTATGAAGGTATCTAAGACAACCCTTCTAAAAACTGTTGTATGAATTACACAACGTAATATCTAAAAGCTTGTATGATAGCAACTAAGACAACACTTTTGTTTTAACATAAAACCGTTGTATAAGAATATCATCTATTTTTTGATCTAGCGGCCCATATCAAATCTTATATCAATGAAGGGCTCTCATTTCGCCACCTCATCAATCCTTGTGAATGATTTACCACCTATCACGTGCTGCCACCTCAATACGTGGTACCCACTAAAATTCCTCAGATAACTGTTTTATTCCGTTGTTTGATGGTTTAGAGGACAACCTTTTTGAAAAACTGTTGTCTGAATTACACAATGTAATGTCAAAACTGTTGTCTTTTATCCCTATACGTTAACATAGTAACAACGGTTTGTAATCGTTGTGTTAAAGATCTACAACAACACTATATTTAAAAAACCGTTGTCTAACTCGATGAGATGATACAACTTGTACAACAGTTTAAAAAAGATGGATATCCGTTGTTTGTTCTAGAGCTCACACAACTGTTTTTTCTGTAAAATCAATTCACCGTTGTATGATTTTTTAGGACGACAGTTTTTTTTTAACCATTGTCTGTCAAGTGTTGTCTGATTGCAAATTTCTTGTAGTGAATGCACATGTCCAGTATGTAAATACGGCATGTGTAAGCTTTCATGATCAGTTCACTTTTCCTTTTATGGTTTAAAAGAGATCAATATCAGTTAAAGCTAAAACTTGTATTCATTTTGCAGGTATATAAGGCCTCAATTCTTTTTCAATAACCCTCTTCTTTCGTTCATCCAATTCGTAATAGGCCCGTACACGGATGACCTAGGGAACGTGTTACCTTATGCAGTTGAAGGTGTTGGAGTCCCCGTTGATCCGCTTGCTTTTGCTGGACTCTTAGGTCAGTTTTAAGTCAGAGGCGTGCCTATGTGTAAGCGGGCCTAGTTATTAATGATTATGACACTGTTTAGTAGATAGAGTAGATAGAGGTAATGCTAATCAAATATTTTGGAGTACTAGATCTAAGATTTAATTTTTCATTTATCTATTCATACAACATGGATCCATTTAAATTTAAGCGAGATGATTACACGAGTTATGGTTTCGTTGAACTATAAGAAACAGTACAACAGTCACAATAAAGTTATATATTTAAATGAATTGGCTTTACGTAATAGTTCTTCTGCTTGGTGAAGGAATGGTGGTAACATCATTGAACTTGTTGCCATGTGGAAGACTTGAAGGTGGGCGCATTGCTCAGTCCATGTTTGGAAGAAACACCGCCAGTCTCTTATCTTTCGGGACTTCATTACTCCTTGGCCTCGGTGGCCTCAGCGGGAGTGTTCTCTGTTTGGCATGGGGATTATTCGCAACATTCTTCAGGGGTGGAGAAGAGATACCGGCAAAAGATGAGATCACTCCACTGGGAGATGATCGATATGCTTGGGGTCTCGTACTCGGTCTCATATGTTTTCTTACACTTTTTCCGAATGGGGGAGGGATATTTTCTAGCTCATTCCTCACTGCTCCTTATTTCAGGGATGGTGTGTGAATAGAATCGTCTAATATTGATATATATGTAGCTAATAGTTGTAACAAAGGCACATGGATGTGACCCTGGCCCAACGTTTCTTTGTTTCACTTGTCAGTTGTCTCTATATATATCAAAGTTTTCTATAGGATTTCCAAAGTTTCTTTTGTTTCACTTGTAAGCTCTGTTATAAAAGTCGCCCGATTTTTCAAAAATCGCCGATAAATCGCTCAAAAATCAGTCAAAAATATTTGTACGATTTGACCGATTTCTGATAAATCGCCGATAAATCATCCAATTTTTTAAAAATCATCCGATTTTTTAAAAATCATCCGATAAATCATAAATCGATATCTCTACCGAATAGTTCCAATTTGCGAAATCTGTAACACTGCTTGTAAGTATAAATATGAAAGTTTTTTATAGCATCTCCAATAGACTCTAACGGGCTCTTGAAATCACTAGGTTTGCTTGGTTCGTGAGTTCATATGTGTATATCACATTTTTCCGAATGAGTTACTTATTAAGTGGTTATCTCGACTAAAGATTTAGTTTCAATACACTTGATAAAAGTAATCAAATGTGTCACAATAAAAAACTCCTCTCAAGCCTAAGAATACATTCCCTGCATAACAAATAAAATTGGTGAATTGATAAATGTAAACATCTATGATGGCCGCTTGATATACCACTATCTTTTTACATAAGCATTGGCATCGGTTTCCGCATCTGCTAACATACACTACACCATATATGGGCTATTGCAACACCAAGAAAGTGTAGTATAAGACCCCAAATATGTTACAATAGAAGTTTTTGCAACGTTTTTGCTAAAATTCAGTGTTGCATTTGCTACCGTTGTAATAGACCCCTGTAGCAACATTTTTTGGAGTTATTGCAACATTTTCAAAGTATTACAATAATCATTTTGCTGCAACACTTTCCTCTATTTTAGTAACACATTTATGATATTGCAATAGACCTCTGCAACATTTTTTTGTAACATTTATTGGGGTAAAAGTGTTGCAAGAAAAATTTATTGCAACACTTAGCTGCAACATTTTTTTGCATATTGTAATGCTTTTTAATTTTTAGCAACATTTATCTGCAACACATAGTTTTCTATTGTAATAATTTCACATTATATTAGAAACACATATGTGCTAACACTTTTCATTATTCCATATTTTACTATCACGTTTTATTTTTCATATAATATCACAAAATTATAGGAAAAAAGCATCCACATTCCAAATTTTTCTTACTATCGAATCCAACAAAATAAATAGTAATACATCCCAAACAAAGTCGGCTTATTCTACATCATCCTACATCTAGTACTTGAGTCTAAAGCCCAAACATATAATAGCAAATATTCAATAACTTTCACTATTGGCTACAGCTCCCGTGTAAAATTTTAATACAGGCTGAATTGCATTTCAACATAGGAACTTGTATGTCGTTCCCATTCACTTGGCTTCTGTTTCCTTTTCCGACAAGAACCTGTACATGTTTATATATTGAAATTTTGAATTCTTTATGTGCAAGATGCTCAGCTGGTCTTACAAGTCTTTTCCATGGGAGCCTTCCATATTGTTCACAAGCTTTGTGCAGGCCTGCAAGTTCTCGTGGGACAGCTACGGAGAGTGCACCACTACCTTTTAGAGCAGCATTTCCATCATACATATTCTACAGGAAGGAAACAAAATCACAAAACTTAACAAGTAAAAATGAGTTTCTCAACAGAACTAAAACATGAATATCGATTGTTGCTATATAATTTTGTAATCTCATAAATTATAACTGAGATTTTGTTTCACATTAATGTACATCATATAATTAGTGAGGTTGAATCATTAAAAATGTACATATTACTCCATTATCAATTATCATTACTTTAAATAAAGCCATAACAACAAATTTTCAAGGATACATTTATCCATAATTTTATGTGTGATATGCACTTGCCTTAAGAATGTTATGCGTTAGAGCTGACGGGCCTCTGGATGAGAAACTTGGGATTACAGATGTTGGTGTATAATGAACAGATATTTCTGACTTTAATATTATTGCAGTTGGAATCCTGTAAAACTTATTCTGATTAATAAGTTGCTACAAAATAGAAACTGCATATGTAATCAACAATATTTTCTTACCTATCTGACTGTATAAAAGAGAGAATCGCATTTCCTTCCCTGAAACTTACTGCAGTAAGCGGATAAGCCAGATCGGGATAGTCAGTGTTTGGTTCCAGATATAAGTCACCATCTACCAATACCACTCCAAGTGGACCTAAGTTCATAATATTCATTGCCTTTCCAAATCCTTCTTCATCCTCGTTGAAGCATAAAACAATTTTCCCTTTAACCTTGCTTGCATCTAATGAACCTGATTGACAGTTTCTGAAGACATCCCAGATATTTAGTAAGGAAAAACTGAGTGTGCATGTATTGATGGCCTAAAGAGTATATTTGTTTTACCTTGATGCACAGTCCTCAGATCCATTAACTTTGGCCAAGACACCATCAATCAGGATTATATACTTGTCAGCAGGATTGGAGCTGAAACTTGGGAAAAGCCTGTGCACCAAAAAAAATGTAAATAAATTTAGATCATATGCAAATTATATTTGGAATAGCTAGTAGCAGTTCAAAATCAACAAAGTGAAGATAGTGAATTCAGTTAAAATTCCGGCTTAAACGATTATATACTATACAAATATTTATCTTGTTCCTTCCTTAAAAAAGAATCAATATTGATTTAATTCCATTTTATATCTTTTCTAAAGGTATGCATAACATAATTTGAAGCTGATCCACTAATAGGGAATAAATCAAACTGACTTATCACTTAAACACATAGCAGATACACAAATTTTGCTAACCCAGCTATTTCAAGTTAAAATCAGGATATTTTAGTTGTTAACATATTGGTCCCATTACACATTGTAAACTCAAAAGGGCATATATAAACAGAACACTTATTCATCCCCGCCTCCCATGTGTTCATTTCCTAGAACCAGTTTGGATGATTTTATACGATAAGTATTACTAGGTGAAGGCAATAGACTGGTTTATGAGAGAAATCCTTTTCCGAGATGATATGTTTACATTCTAATGAGTTACTATAGCATAAGAGGACTTTTTTTTATCAAAGGCTATCAGGTTTTTACCCATTGTACGCTGCTATATTATTATAGCAAAAAGTTTATATTCATATTGAACTATCAATTTTTTTTGAAAACAATTCATATTGAACTATTATTTATATTATTTAGCTAGCATTGCATTAATATTGTTTTAATTACCCTCAAATTACCTACTAATGTCTTTTTATCAGTATTAGAAAGGCTTTAATTTACTAGATAATTTTCACTAACTGAAACTATTGTAGTTGCTCTGTATCTTATTAAACTACCATTTAAGGATATGTGGATGACGATTTCGCAGTTTCTTACATAGAGCAGCACAAGAAGCACGTTAGAGTAAAGGATTAAGATAACTAAGAATACAGATATACCATCTACTATTTTCTATATTTGAAAGTCCTTTTCTAATCTTTTATTCAGTCACTTTTATATTTTTCTTATGTCGGATCAGATGGTTAATTTCTCCTTCAATATGCACATGGGAATCAAAAGACTTGCATTAATTCAACTACCATCATGTAGATTCATAGTTAATTTATTTTTGGAAAATAGTCTATTCATTGTCATTTTTATCATGTCATTGTAATTAACTTTGACAAGAAATTTGAATTCTAACACATCCAAGTGAAAAAACAGAGAACCAAATAAAGCATAATGTTGTGAATTGATTGTCACATGGTCAAATATGTAATAGTAGGGCTAAACTTAGGTGTAGAATTTTTACAATTTGTATTAATTGCATATCTCCTTTCACTTGCTATAAATATAGCTTGAATCAGTGAATGAAAAATGCACCTAGCGATTCTTTCTCTACTTCTTCTGCTTCTCATATTGCTCTCTCTCCGGTTAAATATATTAGTTATTTAGCAGCTCTTTTATTACTATAACCAGTATTTTATAACACTTTATCAGCACGAAGCCTTGTCAAAACTGAGAAGGTATAATTTTAATTTAAATATGCATATATATGAGTAGACGTGGTTACACCCTCTACATATAATTTTTATATATCTATGACCGAAGTAGACGTGGTTATACCCTCTACTAATAATTTAAATATATATGGCCGGAGCACCGCCTATTAAAATTATTTTACGGTACCATTTAATTTTGGGTAATACCGAAGTATAGTGGGAACCTTAATTTATAAATTGCATAACTATCGGATAATAAGTTTTTGCCCCTAACTTACTTATGCAGGATTGTCCATTTTAATTTATTATTGGTCGGAGATAATCTGCATACGCAGACGTCCGTATGGCGGGTGAAAATCCATTTGTCATTTTATATATAAATTTATTTATAATATCAATGATAATAATGATATATACATTGATTATTGCGTATTTATTAACGCACCCGATTAACTAGGATTTTATGTAATATTTACATTGATGAATTAAAATTTGATAATTTTTCGTGTTAATTCAGATTTAGTATGACAAATATTACAAACTTGTCGTTCGTTGCCTTGGACATTTTTGGCGATAATTATTTATCATGGGTATAAGATGTAAAGTTGCACTTGGGTTCAAAGAAATTAAGCGATACAATAAAGGCAGAAAATAAATCCACAGCCGAAGAAAACTTTACCTCTATAATTTTTCTCCGACACCACATGCATGAAGATTTCAAATCTGAGTACTTAGAAGTCGAGGATCCCTTTATTTTATGGGAAAATCTAAAGGATAGGTTCGATCACCAGAAACTAGTTTATCTACCTGCAGCTGAAAATGATTGGGCTAATTTAAGACTTCAGGATTTTAAGAGTGTCCGAGCATATAACTTTGCTTTGTTCAAAATAAGTTCTAGGCTTATTTTGTGTGGTGAGAAAGTTACTAGAAAAAAAAATCGATAAAACACTATCAACTTTTCACCTCAACAATATCAACTTAGCAGAGATGTACAGGGAGCGCAAATTTACTAAGTTCGGGGATCTTCTATCAACTCTCCTCGTTACTGAAAAGAATCATGAATTGGTGATTAAGAATAATCCATCCCGTCCAACAGGATCTGCCCCATTACCTGAAGTAAATAACATGTCATTCCAGCAGAATGTACGTGGAAAAGGGTATAGAGGTGGACGGGGCCAAGGGCGGTACCGTGGACGAGGTCGGAGCCAGGGGCATTTTCGTCTATATAACAACTCTGGTCACCGGAAGTGGCAATCTGAATCACAGAGTAAAAGAAAGGCACCACGAGGAGGAAAAACTGAAAATGTTTGCTATAGGTGCGGCATGAATGGGCACTGGACACGTAATTGTCATACCCCAGATCATCTTGTTAAGTTATACCAATCTTCTCAAAAATCAAAAGAGAAAATGGTAGAAACAAATTTCGCCAACAATAACATAGATCATTTCCCGAGAATCACAATTGGAGGAATAAGCATTAATGATCCGAATGAACCTAACGAAACTCCCATATGGGAGGCTGAAGATTAGTTTCATATAATTATTATAGTAGTGTGTATTGTGTGCTTTATTTTGTTTGAACTATGTAGTGTGTTATGTTCTTATCAAATAAATTATATTTCTTAATTATATACAAAATGGACTCTGAAGATATATGCATTACTGATTATGGTACAACTCATATGATTCTACAGAACCAAAAGTATTTTACCCAAATAACCAAAACCAAAGCTCAAGTCGGAACGATTTCCGGCGTATCTAATATAATCGAAGGTTTTGGAAAAGCTAGTTTTGTCCTACCTAACGGTAACCACATACACATTTCAAATGCATTATATTCTAGTAAGTCTACTAGAAATCTTCTTAGTTTTAAAGATATCCGACTCAATAATTTTCACATCAAAACTACCTCTGAGGCTGATAAAGAATATCTTCTTATTACTTCCGCTAATCCTAGCAACAAGAAAATCTTATAAAAGTTTCACTCACTTTCCTCAGAATTATATATAATGAAAATTAAAACTATTGAGTCACACAATGTCGTTGCTTCCAAACTCGTAGATCCAAAATCTTTTACACTTTGGCATGAAAGATTAGGTCATCCTGGCGTCTCTATGATGCGTCGTATTATAGAGAATTCTAGTGGTCATCCTCTTAAAGATTTTAAAGTTCTTTCCAACAATGACCTTCCATGTTCAGCATGTTCTTTGGGAAAATTGATTACTCGACCATCCCCTACTAAAGTTTAGCTTGAAAGCCCAATTTTTTTAGAAAGGATCCAAGGGGACATATGTGGACCTATACACCCATCATGTGGCCCATTTAGGTACTTCATGGTATTAATCGATGCCTCAACTAGATGCTCTCATATTTGTCTTCTCTCAACTCGTAATGATGTTTTTGCAAAACTACTTGCCCAAATAATCAAATTACGAGCTCAATTCCCAGATCATTGCATTAAGTCAATCCGTTTAGATAATGCCGGCGAATTCACATCTGTAACTTTTGTCGACTATTGCATGTCTGTAAGAATCTCAGTTGAACACTCAGTTCCTCATGTACATACATAAAATGGGTTAGCCGAGTCCTTTATCAAAAGACTCCAACTTATTGCAAGACCGCTGTTATTGAAAGCAAAATTACCTACATCTATTTGGGGTCACGCAATACTTCATGCTGCTAATATTATTAGGATTAGACCAACTTCCTATAACCAACATTCTCCGCTACAACTGATACTTGGTCAAGTTCCTAATATTTCTCACTTCAAATTTTTTGAAAGTGTTGTATATGTGCTGATTGCTCCACCACAAAGATCGAAGATGGGAGCTCAAAGAAGAATAGATATCTACGTTGGTTTTGATTCCACATCTATAATTAGATATCTGGAGCCTCTAACCGGAGACCTATTTACCGCAAGATATGCAGATTGTCATTTTGACGAGTTTATGTTTCCTCATTTAGGGGGAGATAAACATTTAAGCAAGGTTAATCCTGATATAACATGGAATGCATCAGGATTATATTTTCTAGATCCACGTACCGGTCAATGCAAACTTGAAGTTAAAAGAATTATTCATATACAAAATATCGCAAACCAAATGCCTGACGTATTTAACGATTCTAGAAATATAACTAAATCTAAAATACCTACAGTAAATACTCCAGCTAGAATAGATATACCAATTCAAAAATCAGATACAAAAGAATTGGTTACAGAATCAAAGCCACGCCTGAAGCGTGGTAGATCGGTCGGTGCAAAAGATGTTGCACCACGAAAAAGAAAAATAAAGAAAATTGCCCCTGAAGTGGCACATGCTCCAGAAGAAGTAAATACCCCTAAAGTGGTATTATCTCCTGAAGAGATTCCAGTCCCCGAAGATACGGGATTAAACAATCATGAAATTTCAATAAATTATGTGCATGATATGAAATTATGGGATCGAAGTAAAGCAATAATCGATGATGTATTTATGTATTCAGCAGCATTGGATGTAGACATAAATTCTGATCCTGAACCACAAAGTGTGGATGAATGCCATCGAAGAAAAGACTGGCCAAAATGGAAAGACGCAATCCAAGCAGAATTAAATTCATTGCGTAAAAGGGAAGTATTTGGACATGGTGTCCAGACACCAATCAGTGTGAGCCCTATTGGAAATCAATGGGTATTCATAAGAAAATGAAATGAAAAGAATGAAATTATCAGATATAAAGCCCGACTTGTAGCACAGGGGTTTTCTCAAAGGCCTAGCATTGATTATCAAGAGATATACTCGCCAGTGATGGATAGAATTACTTTTCGTTTTATATTAGGTATGGCATCTAAAGAAAAATTGGAAACACGCCTTATGGACGTCGTTACTGCATACCTGTATGGTTCACTTGATCGTGAATTTTTTATGAAAATCCCAGAAGGGTTAAAAATGGATGAGTTCAAGAAACCTCGTCATAAATACTCCATTAAACTTCAGCGATCATTGTATGGACTTAAACAATCTGGTCGTATGTGGTATAACAGACTTAGTTGTTATTTACAAAAGAATGGGTATATTAGTAACCAAATTTCTTCATGTGTTTTTATCAAAAAATCACAATCTGGTTTTGTGATTATTGCTGTATATGTGGATGATTTAAACCTTGTAGGAACATCTACAGAGGTTGATAAAGTTGTCATATACCTAAAGACAGAGTTTGAAATGAAAGATCTTGGAAGGACAAAATATTATTTTGGTATACAAGTCGAGCACTTGTCATCGGGAATTTTCCTCCACCAATCTACATATAAAGAAAAGGTTTTAAACAGATTTTACATGGATAAATCTCATCCATTAACTACTCCAATGGTGGTTAGATCTTTAGAGCCTGATAAAGATCCATTTCGACCATGAGAAGATGATGAAGAAGTTCTTGGTCTTGAAATCCCATATCTAGGTGCAATTGGTGCACTTATGTATCTTGCAAATAATATAAGGCCAAATATTACTTTTGCTGTGAATTTATTGGCTAGATTTAGCTCTGCTCCGATGGACAGACATTGGAATGAGATTAAACATATATTTCGTTATCTTCGGGGAACAACAGACTTTGGATTATTTTTCCCGAAAAACTCAACATCTCAGTTGATCGGATATGCAGATGTTGGATACTTGTCAGATCCTCATTTTGGCAAATCACACACTAGATATGTATTTACATATTGCGGTGCAGCCATTTCTTGGAAATCCACGAAGCAAACTACAGTAGCAACCTCAATAAATCACTTAGAACTAATTGCAATTCATGAAGCCAGTAGAGAATGTATTTGGTTGCGGTCTATCATCAAGAATATTCAAGAATCATGTGGATTTCCAGACATCACAAGAAGTCCTACTGTCATATTTGAGGACAACACTGCATGCATTGATCAACTCAAGGAAGGATATATCAAAGGGGACATGACGAAACACATTTCACCAAAATTCTTCTATACTCATTAGCTTCAAAAGAATGGTAAAATTGATGTAAAACAAATTCGGTCATGTGACAACCTTGCTGATTTATTCACGGAATCATTACCGAATTCAACATTTGGGAAGTTACGACATAACATTGGAATGCGCCGACTCAAGAATTTGTTTCAACAAAATTCAGCGAATGATTAGTTTTTCCAAGGGGAGATTGTACTCTTTTTCCTTCGTTAAAGTTTTTATCCCACTGGGTTTTTTCTTTGACAAGGTTTTAACGAGGCAGTCTATGATCCATACCACAATGACAATCAAAGGGGAGTGTTGTGAATTGATTGTCACATGGTCAAATATGTAATAGTAGGGCTAAACTTAGGTGTAGAATTTTTATAATTTGTATTAATTGCATGTCTCCTTTCACTTGTTATAAATATAGCTTGAATCGGTGAATGAAAAATGCACCTAGCGATTCTTTCTCTGCTTCTTCTGCTTCTCATATTGCTCTCTCTCCGGTTAAATATAGTAGTTATTTAGCAGCTCTTTTATTACTATAACCAGTATTTTATAATAATAACACTATTGTAGAACTGACCTGATGTGCATAGAACTTGATACATTTTCGTTACAGAAAAAAAATGTACAACCTTGAGCAACATACCTAGATCATTAAAGCTCTTGGATTCAGGCCAAACACCTGATAACCAAACAAATTTCTAAAAATTAATAATCTGAAAATTCTGAAAATCATAAAAACACAACAAAAAAATGAATGCACCTGAATCTACGACTCCAATTATAACATCCACTCATTTATCAGTGGAATTCGTGAATGTAGAAGTAGCAAGAAGCTCCTGATTCTCGAGAAAAGACCACGACCTGGTGGTGTGGAGTTTCAACATTCTGTTCTGAAACACAGATACTACTCCTGGTACTTGAGCTACCAGGTCAACTTCAGTTTCAGACATGTGAACAACAAATCCTGAAAATCCATATCAAAATTTTATATTGTCTTTGACCAAAACCATATCTTAATTCCACTAATTGAAAAATTCTACTAATATAACCAAACACAGGAGCTTTAATCAAACAAAAATTAAGAATACATAATCCAATATATAATTAAAAACTTTCACTTGTATACATATATACACATAATAATCATTTATAATAAAAAATAAATGGGTAATCTAACTCTAATCGAAACTTGAATTGAATATTTACCCAAATCTTCGCTCAAATCAGTTCTGGGTTTTGGGGTTTTACTCTAATCGACTTTACCTAATCGACTTTACCTAATCGACTTTATGGAACAAGGAAATATGTATGGGATGGGTGACATAGATGATTGATTCAGATGGGTGAGAGATGGCTGAGACAGATGAGTGAGAGAGATGGGGGAGAAAGAGACAGTCGAGGTAAAGATGAGCGGCTTAGAGAGAGATTTGCGAGACAGAAATGTGTTGATTTCTGATATAAAATTTATTTTGAGTAAAAAAATATTTGGTGCCAATTGTTATCCCACTCATTGAAAATTTTCAACTCCCGCCTACAAATTTCAGTCAATTTGATTAAAATGTAGCATGTATTGTAACACTTTTTTAAAAATATTGCAATTCTTTCAAATTATGAAAAAAAAACTTTTTGTTTGCAACGCTTTCATAATTTTTGCACCACTTTTTAAAAGTGTTGCAATATACTAGCAACTTTTGTGGATATAGTAACACTTTATGCAACACAAATGCATATTGGGCTTGCAATAAGTCATATATGGTGTAGTGATATCAAGCAAATAAAATTATAGTTGAGCTATTTTGTGAGCAAGGGCTATGCCCCTAGTGTTTCTCATAAATTCCTTTATGGTCGGGTTGGATTCAATCATTTCATTTGAAATGATATATTTGGTCCAAATTTCGAGTTTGCATAAATATAGAATTTGGATTTGAATTTGGGCCAAATTCTACTCCCTTCCCTCCCATTTGTTTAGACTTTTCTTTTTGTGATATTCTCTTCAATTGTTTATATTTCAAATTTTTTCAAAAATAGTAGAGTTTTTATAATTTTTATAATAACTACATCCACTACTTCCCTCCACTATATCCACTTTATACATATAATATTAATCGGTCCCACTACTTTACTCATTTTTTCAACTTTTCTCCACTACTTTTTAATTTTTTTAAACTCCGCGCCCAACCCAAATGTAAACATTTGGGAGGGACGAAGGGAGTACTAATTAAAAAGAGAGCCCAAAAGTGAGAATTTCAAATTACTATTTTGTACTTGACATTTGGAATTAAAAATACCCAAATACTAACCTAAATATTGGGACACTCCCCTCTCCCTCCAAGTCTCTCTCTCTTCCAATTTCGTTACTTCACGAGGTATGTATGTATCCATATGCATATAACATTTAATTAATTTAAATTGTATCACACACATAATTAGTTCGAAGGAGAAATCAGCTTCAGCTTAGAGTTAAGTAAAAATATTTTTAACCTTGATATTTTACTTTTGTTGATTTGTACCCTGTTTATGACAACTAGGTTTGATGATTAAGTTTTTTGATGTAGTATCTTGAATTGAATTAATATTATTATTAAGAGTGAAAATGTGAAAGAAGTTTGTGATGAAAAAATAAGTTTTTATTATTAAGAGCTTCATTGTTACAAACCTTTTTTATTTTGAAAATATATGTTTGAAACCATGACCGCTTAGATCTATTAGTTTACAATTATTATTTCTTCAGTTTCTATTTCTAGTTTTGCAGGTTCAGGAGACAAGAAAGACAACCGATGATTCAACCAACTAGTCAGCAGCCAAATGCTCAAGCTTTCCAGGCTTATTTTAACCACCTGATGAGTGATCTCACATATGTTGTTTTTAACTTGATTATTGTATTGTAGCCGTGTATACATTTTTGCATTTGTAATATTTTGGTGGGTATTAGGTTCTTGCCACTTGCAAAATTATACTTTATTTAGACCTTGGTATTGGATTTGACATAAGTTCCTAAAGTTAAGAAGATTTTCGTAAACTGTGATATTGGTGATGCAGCTCAGAATTCCTAGGGTCTGGATGCAGAAGTTAACGAGCCAGCATTGATTACTGGCATCTGGACTTGATTGTTTTGACGATGATAACTTTTGATGACTGTTTAATCCTGCCCAGTCTGCTACAATGTCTGCACAAAGGAGATTAGAAGATGAAATTTAGTGTCCTGTAAATCTTGTAATATGGAGGAAGAAGAAATTAGTGATGTTTTTGTTGCAGAAACAGGTGGACCGAGGATCTGGAAGCTTGAGGAATTTTAATGATTCATGTTAATAGGTTTTAACGGAAGGACTGCAATAGGAAAAAAATCAAAAGTTGAATTACCTGTGAATTTACGTTTATAGTTCAGGGACCTAGAAAAAAAGTGTCTATAGTTCACAAATGTTACAATTAATTATCCTTTAATATTTTGTTGCCGTATCATCTCATCCTATTTTTCCTCTTCTTGTCTTGGGGTATCTCTGCCTTTACCAATTTCTTGTTTGTCAATGGCGCGTTCAACCATTAATTTAGTTAATGCTTGAGATTTTTTTACCATTCAAAGCTTATACCTGATATAGCGCACTTTATCAATTTGCCACGACCCTTGTGACTATGCATTATTCTTTTCCAAAGTTAGTCTGTTAATATTTTAATCTCGTGTGCATGAAAATTTGACGGTATATTTCTTGAAGCAGTAGTCATGGCTAATGTAAACATTTCACCAGTGGAGTTGTTCAACTCTACTTCATGCAATACCCAGTACAAGAAATTTCATTATTACCAACGTCATATTTTGTTGGAAAGTCAAGAAAATCTTTTTGTAAATGAGATTCCTAACGGAATACCGACTGAACTGGATCGTCGGAGTAAACGTCGTCGGTAAGTAACTTGCTAGTCGATTTATGTAAAATTTTAACCAAAAAACTATTTGAATTTTGACAACCAAATATGTTGGTGTTAACACACTTTTTTACGATAATGAATCTTTTGCCAAAATATCTTGTTAATCAATTGTGATCACCTTCCTATTTATCATAGTTTCTAATATGATAATGTGCACAAGAATGAAATGTATAGAAACTTTAGAAATTTTATAATGAATTAAATGTATCGTACAAACATTAATTCTAACACAAAAAATCAATAGTACATACAACACTTTCAGGGGTCGTTTGGTTATAGAACACTGTCACGGGTCGTTTGGTTCGCTAGGTGGTATTGGGTTGAAATAAGGAATCGGGTTAAGCTGGTATAGGTTTGCAACTTGATACTTAATATTACATGTTTAGTTCAAAAATACGATGAGAATGATAACCTTACACTACAAGAAAACAGGTTAAAACCGACTGGACATAACCGGTCGACGTCGATTTGATCACCTTAAAACTGATTGACGTCAGTGGTCGGTTATATGCCAACTAAACGACACCGTATCGATGACGTGGCACACATAAATTAAACCGACCATAGACAGGTGGTCGGTTTTACTGAAAAAAAAATGACACCGTTTTGCTGATGTCTCACTTTTAAAACGGACCACATGTAGGTGGTCGGTTATATCCACAAATTCAGCAGGTTAAAACGGACCATATATGGTGGTCGGTTTTGTAGAATAATATAAAATTAATTTAAAGTACAAAAAAAAGTACCCGTTACAGAGAAAACAGTGTCGTTTTATTATTCTACCTAAAATCGACCGCTAACGGTCGGTTTTAACCTATTTTTTTAATTTTTTTTGTTATATCCCTCATTTTTTTATTTTGGGCAAAAAATTAAAAAAATAGAGGATTGAAGCGGAGGAGATTCAGAAAATTGCAAGTTATTTCCATATTTTGTAATAATGTGTGTGTGTTTATGTTGGTGTATGTATTAAATGTTGTTGTATGTATTTAATGTTTTTATTTTTTTATATAATGTTTGTTGTGAGAATTGAAGTTTGGTAGTAGATAATTTGTAAGTTAGTTTCATTTATTGTAATTATAGTGTGTGTGTGTGTTTTATGAAATACATGAATAACTATGAGATTAATAATAAATTATTAGTTAAACATATATTTTTTTTAATTTTAAAAAATATTATTGTAGATGGAAACCATTGATCGGAGTTGGATTGGTAATCAATTGCAAAGCGATAAAATTTCATTGACCCCGGAATATAGAATTGGTGTAGAAATTTTTTTAAAATTTGCTAGCGAAAATGGAATGGAAGATGGTACAATAAAGTGTCCGTGTAAACGTTGTAAAAATTTGAATTGGTTAAAGATTGATGATGTTAGATTTCATTTGCTCGCTAAAGGGATGCTTGAGGGTTATACTGTGTGGACGTCGCACGGTGAAAAAGTAGGAAGAAAACGTAGTCAAACATCACATCACCGTTATTATGTTCGGGAACCTTCGAGAGTAGAAGAACTGGTAGATTTGAATGCGATGTTACATGATTTAGCCGATGAAAATTATCAATTTTATGAAACTATGGATACGGGAACTATGAATGTAGAAGAAGCTCCAAATGATAATGCTAAAAACTTGTACGAGGTTATTGTTGAAAATGGAGCACCTATTTATCCCAGCAATACAAAGTACATAAGATTAAGCTTTACAACCAAATTATTGGAATTCAAAAATAACTCGAATTGTAGTAATAAAGCTTTTGATAGTTATTATGCAATGAAAAAAATTATGAAGGATTCGAGGGTTGAATATGAAAAAATTGATTTATGTGAGAATGATTGTATGTTATTTTATGGAGATGACAAGGATAAAGTTGTGTGTGATATATGTGGTGAAGATCGTTATCAGGATGTTTCTAGGAAAGATGGTAAAAAAATAGAAAAAAAAAATCTTAAGACATTTTCCTTTGATCCCTCGATTACAAAGCTTATATACGTCGGCACATACATCCGATCACATGAGATGGCACAAAAATAGAGATGTGAAAGATGGAGAAATAAGTCATCCCGTGGTTGGAGAAGATTGGAAAAATTTTGACCGTAGGTATCCTTCATTTGCTCAAGAGATTGGTAACATAAGGCTCGGTCTTGCGACCGATGGTTTCAACCCTTTTGGCCCTACCGGGAAAAAAACATATAGTGTGTGGCCCGTGGTGATAGTTGTCTAAAATCTTCCACCATCGATGTGTATGAAAAAGCCTTATATGTTCATGACCGATATAGTTCCGGGTCCAAATAGTATTGGAAAAGATATTAACGTTTGTCTAAGGCCTCTCATCGATGAATTGAAGATATTGTGGAATACCGGGGTGAAGACATACGACCAATCTTTGAAACACAATTTTACAATGAGAGCGGCTATTATGTGGACAATTAGTGACTATCCCGCTATGAGTATGATAAGTGGGTGGTCGGGCAAAGGATAGATGTGATGTGAAGTGTGTCTTGGAAGCGTGGAAGGGTTTCAATTAAAATATTATGGAAAATGTAGTTTCTATGGCACAAACCGAATATTCCTTGAATCAAATGATCCACTCCGTCAAAAAAAGTAATTTGTTTGATAACGAAGAAAGAAAATTGTTTCGTGATCGTTTGTCCGATGAGGGTGTTAAGAAATTACTTGATGGTTTAGTTTTTCCACCAACCGGAAAGACTAATTCGAAGGTAATGAGTGTCGGATAGGGGGAAGAGGATCATTGGACTCATGTCCCAATCTTTTACGAACTCTTTTATTGGTCATCACATAGTTTACGATATTCAATTGACGTCATGCATACGTAAAAAAATGTTCTTGAAACCATTTTTTTTTACTATTGTCAATGCGGCAAAGTCAAAAGATCATAAAAAAGCATGAGCGGATTGCAAGCATTTTGGGGTGTTACCACATTTGTGAATCGATGAGAAAGGAAAGTCACCTAAAGCACCTTATTCCCTTACTAGAAAACAACGTAAACTTTTGTGTGAATCAATTAATTCACTAAAACTTTCGGATGGTTATTCCTCAAATATGTCACGTTGGTACAATGTTGAGGAGTGTACATTTTATGGATTCAAATTGCACGATTGTCACATTTTTCTTCAAAAATTATTACCTCTCGCAATTCGTGAACTTCTACCGGCGCCTATTGCCGATGCAATCACGACAATTTCTAACTTTTTCCAAGATTTATATTCATCCGTGGTTACAAAAACCGACTTGGAAATAATGGAAAAATCGGTTATCAAAGCGTTGTGTTAGTTGGAAACAATTTTTCCTCAAAGTTGGTTTGATTCGATGGAACACTTGGTTGTACATTTAGCCGAAGAAATTAGACTTGCTCGACCTGCTTTTTGGCATTGGATGTATCCGATTGAGCGTTTGTTGGGCAAATTAAAATGAAAAGTCGGTAATAAAGCAAGGGTTGATGGGTCAATTGTCAAACGATATATGGAGGAGGAGATTCTTAATATTTGTTCCTTTTATTTTGCCTCTGACACGATCCATAATAAGGTATGTCGTAACGAGGTTTTTTTTTATGTGCAAAATTGCGAGAATTTATAAGTGTTCAAATATCCAATTCAATCTCTTGGAAAGGAAGGAACTCGATACATGAGTGATGATGAACGAGAGTTAGCGGAAGAATTTGTTTTTTTAAACTCTCCTGAAGTTCAGCCTTATCTAATTTTTGTTAATGACACATGCATGGTTTTTGTTAATTTCTGTTTATATTTTAGGAAGTACCAAGATCGTGTTATGCGACAACCCGTGGAAACAACACCTCAAGATTTAGATCGTATTGTCAGAAGTCGATTTGAAACTTGGTTTAAACAAAAGGTATTTATCTATTTTTAATTTTCATGATTTGTTTTTGTTTTAAATTTTTATAATTACAACGTCTCATCGATTTGAATTGTTTTTAGGTTGTTAAAGATGAGATGGAAGGACCTCGTTTTAGGGACTTACTTGAAGGGCCGGTATTAAAAGTTATGACTTTTGAGACTTGTCAAGTTAATTTATATAAATTTTTAACAAAATTTGTATCCAGTTCTGGTATTATTGTTAAAGGAAATTTGTATGGAAATAATCTTGATTATTATGGTCAACTACAAGAAATTATTAGACTTATTTATCAAGGATGAAATCATGTATATTTGTTCAAATGTATACGGTTTGATAGTGTTGGTAATGGTGTGAGGATTGATAAGAATTGTGTGATTACAATTGATATGAATTCAAGATTGAAGTCAAATGAGATTTTTATTTTAGCTAGTCAAGCCTCACAAGTATATTATGCTCCTAGTGTATTGGATCCAAAAGCGAAAATATATACGGTGGTCAAATCTAAAAGTCGCCCAATTGATGAATCTATCATTGCACAAAATGATATAGAGGACACTTTTCAGGAAGATAGATCCAATGCATCGACCTCGTTTTCGCTCTTTCTCGATTTTGCACAATATGGACAAATACCGTTTATTCGGCGTACAGAAGAAGAAGAAGACGAAGAAGGTGATTTTAAGGATGACGAAGATGAAAATGAAGGAGAAGAAGAAATAAGTGAAGGTGACAATGAGAATGATGATGATGACGAAGATGATGATGGTTTTGACGATTTTGAATAACGTCATTTGTATTTTAAAGATGATTTTTAGTAAATTTTGTAATGATTAGGATACTTTATTTATAAGTTATAGTAATTTTTTAATGGATTTGTGAATTTTTGGTTTTAATGCTAAATTTTTATGCATTTACGTCCGGTTAGGGCCAAAAAATCATAATATTTGACCATAATATTTCCCAGAAAACCGAACGTCTCCTTGCCTAAAATCGACCACCTTCTTGATAAAACCGATCGTCTCCTTAAAGGGGTGGTCGGTTATAGGAATTAAATTGGCTTCTGAAATAAAACCTACGACTTTGCACATTTGACCTAGGTCGGTTTTAGCAGTCTTGGTTAAAGTACATTTTTAATACTTATTTTCAACGATCGAACCGTATGGATGTTAACTTCATGTCAAAATGTGCTTATGCACAAAAAATTAGCACTTATGAACAAGTACCATTACGTTTTTATAAGTAAATTAACAAATTTATTAAAAATTAAAAAAAAAATGAATTCGATGTGAAAAGTATAATTTAAAACGGTATATTTAACAATCGAACCGTACGGATGTTAAATTCATGTCAAAATATGCTTATGCACAAAAAAATAGCACATTTTAACGAGTACCATTACGTTTTTATAAGTAAATTAGCAAATTAAAAAAATGAAAAATATAAAATACACATGATCGAACCGTATGGATGGACTAACGCGGTGAAAACGAACAAATATATGAAAAATTAGGCTTTTTAAAAAATATTATAATCAAAATCATATGGAATATAATTATTTCAGTAAGTATGTCGGCATTCTATAGACATAATAAGTTGAACATACCATTCGATACTATAAGTATAATTTTAAAATTTATTTTTAATGATCGAATCGTAAGGACCTTAACTCATGTCAAAATAGGTTAATGCACAAAAAAATAGCACATTTGAACGATCACAAATACGTTTTTATAAGAAAATTAGCAATTTTGATTGAAAAAGTGAAATAATTAATAAAAAATAAAAATTATGAAATACAAATGATCGAACCGTACGGATGGACCAATGTGGTAAAAATGAGAAAATGTACCAAAAATTAAGCTATTTAAATAATAATAATCATGTTTTTATAAGATTTTTTTAAATTTAGGGGTTTTTAACCCCTAAACCCTAAATTGATTCGAAGTTAATTATATGTTTTTTGTGTTTGTTAAAGTATTATTCTCACTTAAATTGATGTGTTTCACTTCAAATCAAACTTCATTGATTTTTTCATTTTTATGTAAAGTTTTGCATTTAAAACATTCGTCGGTTATGTCAATTTGTTGAATATAGGTTAAAGTCATAATTTTTGGGTGTTTCGTCGGTTTGTTTACTTTTTTGTAGGGTTAATTTTTAGGGGTTTGCTCTCGTTAACACATAAAAGTACTCGAAATGGATAATTCTCACTCACTACAAGAAAACAAGTCTAAATACAACCGCACAAATACAACCGACATCAAATTCAACCGTTTTCGGTTGAATTTAAGGGCGCGGCTAAATTCAACCGCATGCGGTCGTATTTATATACCGTCATATTTACGCGGTCGAATTTAGTATTAATTACAACCGAATAAATAAAACCGTATTTATATACAACCGTATACGGTTGAGTTTAGGTGTGCTCCTAAATTCAACCGCATTCGGTCGAATTTAGCCTTTCTAATTACAACCGAATAAATACAACCATATTTATATGCAACCGTATACAGTTGAGTTTAGCCGTACTCCTAAATTCAACCGCATTTGGTCGAATTTAGCCTTGCCAAAAAATGGAGGGAATTTTCCCGCCAACGAATTTTGTACTAAATTCCACCGATTTCGGTCGAATAATTTTTAAAAAAGGCTGAATATTTTTTTTAAAAAATATATAATAAAATTTGCACGAAATTTATATTTTAGTTCTTGCAAAAAAGATTATTATGGTAGTTAGATATTTATAGTTCAATTAATAATTATAGTTTGAGTTTCAATTTATTTTGTATTTATTTTAAATTATAATCCAACCATATGATATGAAAATTGTCAAAAAGAAAGTTTACGGAAAAATGTAAGTAATTTGAATATTTAAATTTTAACTATTTTTACAAATTGAATTTAGCGGGTGAGATCCTTACACTAAAGTAGTTCGACTAGTGTTTCTTAATAATGTTTAGACTCATACTGATATTTTGATTTTTCCAAAACTTTTGTGAATGATCCAACCTTACAAATGTCAAAATCTATATATTTTAGTGATATCATAAACTTTTTAGAAAAAAAATAAATTTATTTGGTTTGCTATTTTAACAGTCAACAAGTAATTTGACCAGTATTTCTTAATAGTGTTTAGTCCCATATTAATGTTTAGATTTTTTTAAAAAAAATTTATGAATGATCCAAATATAAGAATAAGAATATCTATATATATTAGTGATATGATAAAAAGTTTAGAAAAAAATAAATTTATTTGGTTTGCTATTTTACCAGTCAACTAGTAGTTCGTCCCATATCGATGTTTCAATTTTTTAAAAAATGTTTGTGGATGATCCAACCTTACAGATGTCAAGAACTATATATTTTAGTGATATAAATAAAAAATTTAGAAAAAACTAAATGTATTTGGTTTGCTATTTTAACAGTTTGACTAGTATTTCTTACTAGTGTTTTGTGACATAACGATGTTTTATTTTTTAAAAAAAAGTTTATGAATGATCCAACCTTATAGATATCAAGATCTATATATTTTAGTGATATTATATTTTTTTAGAAAAAAATAAATGTATTTGGTTTGCTATTTTAACAGTGAACAAGTAGTTTGATCGGTACTTCTTATTAGTATTTAGTCTCATACCGATATTTCTAAAAATAGTGAGTTCTTAAAAATAAATATTAAAATTCAGAATATTATAATATTTGAGGAAAATATTATTAATATTTTTGTCCTATAAAAGTTAACAAATTATAAAATAATAATAATTATTATAATTATAAATATAATTATAATTAAAAAAATTGACACTCCTAAATTCGACCGGATACGGTTGTATTTAGAGCCAAGTCAGCAATCCGCATGAATTATATCTAACGGACCAAATTTAACTACTATAACAACGATCCAACGGTTAGAGTTACATTTTATAATAAATATTTATCCACCAAAGCAAAATAAAATTATATATAAAAAGAAACTTAACCCTGAACCCCCCACTCCCCTTACATGTGCGGACCCCCCTATCCTTTCCCTTCCCAGACCTCCCCTTCCCAGACGTCTTCACTGATTAACCAATCGGCTTCGCATCCATCACAACTTTCTCCTCTTCTTTATTCTCCTCCTTTTCGCTTCCGAAAACTTCCTCTTTTTTCGGTTTCTTCTTCTCCGGAGTATTTTGTGTCTCTTCTTCTTCGTCTTCTTCATGAATTAGTTTGATTTGCTTGCGTTTCCGCTTGCTCCGGCGGTGATTGTCGTCGGAAGGAGGCGACGAAGATTATGTCATAATTTTAGCGAAAATACCAAACTAGTAACTTGTGACATGGTTAATGTTAAACGAGGGTTCGCGATAATATAATGCCAGGAACATATGTATACATGGCTCCAAAGGTGATAAGACGTGAGCCTTACAATGAAAAAATGATATATATAGCTTTGGAGTTATATTTAACGAACTCATTAATGGTGAACATCCCTACATCGAGAAAGATTATGGTCCTTCGAGGGTACACATTTTAATTCCAAACAATTTTTTTAATCTGAAATTTTGTTCTTTTCCGGCTATTTGGATATTTTTCGGTTTCTGGCGAGTTTTTTTAAAAAAATTGTTGTGCATAAATTCAACCATATATGGTAGTATTTAGAATCTTATTTTTGACCAAATACGGTTGAATTTAATAATTGGGCGGGGTTTTTGAATTTTTTCATTAAATGTAATTATTTGGGCGGGATATTCGAATTTTATCTGAAAAATTAAATTTGACCGGAATCGGTTGTATTTAGCCGGTCGTATTTAAGCGGTTGTATTTAGCCGCTTATATTATTCGGTCGTATTTAGTACTAAATATAACCAGTTTACTAAATATGACTCGAGCGAATACAACCGGTCCAAAAACCGATCATATTTAGCTAAATACAACAGAAAACGGTCGAATTTAGCTAAATACAACCATTTTTCCTCTGGTTGTATTTACCCGTTTTTTTTATTGTTAAATTGGATATTTTCACTTCCAATTGAAGTTCATATGATTTTTCAGTTTTCATGTAAAATTTTGAATGTAAAAGATTTGTCGGTTTTGTCAATTTGTTGAATATATGTATAAGTATAAATTTTAGGTTTTTTGTCGGTTTGTTTACGTTTAAGTAGAAGTATAAATGTATTTTTAGGGTTAATTTGTAGGAGTTTGCTCTTGTAAACATGATCCGTACTCGAAAATGGATAAATATTGCACTTTATATGTGAGTTTGGAACTTTAATTTATTGTATATATAAATTAAGTTGATTTAATGGTTTAATTTGTGTAATTAAACAATGCTCTAATTAGTTATGTTTATTTTTATCGTTAATTTGTGAAATGGATACGTTTATATGCATTTTATAATCATTTTCTGTGATTTTAAATGCTTTTTTATGTGATTTTCAAATCATTTTCATGTAATGTGATTTACTAGCATATGTTTTATAAGTAATGTGATTTAATATGCATTTTATGTGGTTTTATATGCATTTTTTATGTGATTTTAAATGTATCGTTAATATGTAAATTTATATGTATCTCTAAGTGATTTTAAATGCATTTTGATGTAATGTAATTTTAAATACATTTTGATGTAATGTGATTTTAAATACATATTGGCTAATATATTCTTATTATTTATTTTAGGATATTTTTGCTTGGTTGTTGACGTTGATGATGATTAGCCTCGTTGTTTTGGAAATGGCGAGGAAAGGGAAGGGAAAGGATGTTGAGAAGGATAAGGGGAAGAAGGACAAGGGCAAGGGCAAGGCCAAAGCCACTAGTACTACAAAGGGCAAGGGCAAGGACAAGGGTAAGGGCAAAGGTAGCGTGCATTTGTGGGATGAGCCGACGGATTCAGATTCAGACCTGAATGATCCGACTCGGCACATGACAATTGCGGAGGAGCGAGAATGGCGAGGAAAGCGACCTCGATCACATTCGAGTAGCATTTATGGAGAGAAACTGCCATTGAAGCCATATCGCATTGATATCTACGATGGACAGTAAGTTAAGAAGTTTTTAAATTACATTATTCTTATATGTTTATATTTTTGGTTCATTGTTCAATATTTTTATGTGAATTGTTAATGTTTATTGTTTTCTTTTGTTTAAATATAGTATTGAAGATGATACGGCTAAGAAAACGCTTTTGGCTATGATTCGGGAGAAGTGGCCTCTTGGGCGTTACACTTATACCGATATCGAAGAACGTCACTCGGGTTGGTTGAATACATGAGTCGAGGAGTTTCAAGTAAGTTAAAAATTCTTTTTTTTGTAATTGTCATTTATTTCTTGATTTTATAATGCATTTATCCTCGTTTTCTTTTTTTTTGTAATTTTAGAAATATTATAGGCATCTTAAGGGGCAAAGTCGTTCAAAAGCCTGAAAAATTGTGGAGATCACATTAAAGTGACAATAAAAAGGACTTTGAACCAGCTTAAGAAGAGGGTGTAGCGAAAAGCAAGGGAGTAGGGCGTGAGCAAGTTGTCTTTGAAGCCACCTTATTGGTCCGTTCCTTTTTGGAAGGACCTTTTGGAGTATTGGGAGAAGAACGAAGGACACTTGCACCAGTCATCGGTTAGATCCGCCAACCGACAACAAGTTGAAAGATTGCATAGTGCTGGTGGAAGGTCATTCAATAAAGTTCGGGAGGTAATATTATTATATTCCATCACACAAACATACATACATGTTCACCATATTTAATATAATTTACTAATTATTAGGACGTGCTAATATAAGTTATTTAATATTTTAAAAGGTAATGACGAAAAAAAACAAGAAAAAGCCGACGAGACTCGAGGTGTGGGATAAATGTCATAGGAAAGTTGGATCCGATCCAGAAAATCCCGTCTACACTACACTGGCCGCCATGCGTATTGAGGTAATTTTTATATGCTTTTATGACCATTTTATGTGATTTTAAATGCATCTTTAATAAGTGAATTTTTATATATTTTCATGTGATTTTAAATGCAATTTTATATGCATTTTTATGTGATTTTAAATGCATCTTTAATAAGTGAATTTATATGTATTTTTATGTGATTTTATATGCATTTTTATATGATTTTAAATGCATGTTTAATATGTGATTTTATACATATTTAATATGATTTTAAATGCATTTTTATGTGATTTTATATGCATTTTTATGTGATTTTCAATGCATCTTTAATATGTAATTTTATATGTATTTTAATGTGATTTTAAATGCATTTTTATGTTATTTTATATGCCTTTTTATGTGATTTTAAATGCATCGTTAATATGTGATTTTATATGAATTTATGTGATTTTAAGTGCATTTTTATATGTGATTTTATATATATTTTTATTGGATTTTAAATGCATTGTTAATTGTTTTAAATGAATTTGTAGGAACGATATGCCGCCATTCTGGAGCGCATGCCCGTGGAGGTTACACAAACGGGTGATCGGGATGAGCCGTGGGATTGGTGGATGGAAGCCTTGGAGGTCCCCCAAGGTTCAAAGCCGAAAAAGAATTATGTGGTGGGGTTCCTCAATGCTCGGGCCACCGATCTCTTGCCTACACTTGCTACCCGATACCGAGATTCCATACGGAATGAAGCCGGCTCATCCTCATCCGCTCCAACACAACGTGAAGCCATCCCCGATAATGTACATCTTGCCATCATGAGGAATGTGCTTACGGAGATCCCTGCTAATCCAAATCGGTTTTCTCGCCAACTTTCTGATGTGGAGATAGCTACATTCGCACGTACCGCTCTCGAGGCCTCGGATCCATCTTCCGATCCTAGCCAAAGGTTGCAATGGAATAACCTTATCGGTGGTGAGATCGTGCATATCATGGGCTCCTTGATTGAAGATATCGTCCAATAGACAGAAGCTCGTGTTACAGAGGTATAATTTTTGACCCTCTTATTTATTTATTTGTTTTCAGTCACATGTAAATTTTGTTTCTTCTTTTTAACTAGTTCAATTAAACTTGTGTATCTAGGAAAACAATTGGCGTGCTATGGAAGTCAATAAGGATTACACGTCCGAGGATGAGACCTCCGATGATGAGGACTTTGATGATGGTGGCGGTGATGGCGGCGGTGATGGCGGTGGATCATCCGATGGTGATTTGTCGGATTAGTTTACATTGATCAGTTTTTAGACTATTATAGTTTGCTACTTTGATGGTTATGGGATGTAAATTTAATACGTTGTGATGGTTTGATACTCTGTCGGTTATTTGAGATTCCTTATTATGTAATGATATGGTTTGATCCTCCGGTTATCGGAGTTTGTAAATGAGTTCGTTGGATTTAATTACTATTGTTTAATCATTCAATTTACTAGTTTGGTGGAATGATTTTGAGTAGTATAGGTTATTGATTGGATTGGAGATTTGGTTATGAATATTGTTTGGTTGTGAATATTGTTTGGTTGTTTGGTTGTTTGATTTGGTTTTGTATAGGGACTGCAGAAAAACCTGCAATTTTTTTTAAAATCAGACTTTAAAACCGACCGACAATAGATATAACCGACCACTTTTGACCATTACAAAAACCAGAAAACCGACCGTCAGGTGACATAACCGACCACCTTCTTCATAAAACCGATTGTCTCCTTTAGAGGGTGGTTGGTTCTAGGACGGTCGGTTATGACATTTAAGTCAGCTTCTGGTGTAAAACCGACCGATGTGCACACTTTGACCACGGTCGGTTATGAGTTCCAGTCAACTTTTTAAAAATAGACATAACCGACCACCAACGGTCGGTTATGACTCAGTGACGTGGTGACACGTGTGCACACGTGTAACCACGTGTACACAGTGACCCCATATTTCAGTAAAATGCCCAGGCACTTAACCGACCACAATGTTGGTCGGTTTTGAGGGTTAAACCCGACCAAAAGTCATAACCGACCAGGCTAAAACCGACCATGCCCTATGGTCGGTTTTGTCCTGTTTTCTTGTAGTGTTACATCTTGTTTGGTTGATAAGCTAATTGGAATCAAAAATCAAAAGACATTTTATTATTTTTTTTGTTAATTTTTTATTTTAATATTAAAAACTAAAATTATACACTATCACTTGGTTTAATCATAATTATTAATAGAGCTTTATTAAAAAAATACATAAGGCTAAAAATACTTTTACAAAAATTCTATATTTTTTAAAAAAAATTGCAAAAAAATGTTTTTGTGCAACTCGATTAAACGAGATGCAACCTTCGACAAATTTATGCAGCTCCATGTAACCCCATCTAACCTCAAATACAACAAAAAAAATCGATTCAATTACTTAAATGTCTGCTTGATTTTGGTTGATTCCATATTTTTGCAAAAATATTCAGAAAAGAGTAAAATTGCATAACAAAAACTAGGAAAATTAATATTTTTGGTAATTTCTCTTATTAAAAAATGAGATTATATATTTTAACCTAATATATAAGAAAATAAAATATACATTTACGTTTTGTATTCGTGAATATTGAAATTTGAGCTAAAAAAGAATCAAACTTTAGTTCAAAAGAAAGGAATGAGTCATGTGTGATAAATGATACAAAATGGTTTGGTTAGCCCATACTCACCTCTCCAAATGGGTTTGTAAAACCTATAACTCATGGATTTGAGCAATGGATTTTAGAATAAAAAATTACAACCAAACACATGGTATGGGTTTTATCCATTCCAACCCCATACCTCATACCCAATATTGTTGAACCAAACACCCTCTCAATACAGTCTTCTAAAACTTAGGACTTCATCAAAATATGTACATATTTTATACAAAACCGGTTCGCCCATTTGATAATGTTTCCAACCTTCATAGTTTCCCCAAGCTAGAACTTTCTCCTTTGCCACAAAACATTCTTGTACAACCTATATACAGAGGTTAGCACATACCAGTATTGTTATATAATAAAGTACCAGAACAAAATTCCTAAATCCACTACCTAATTTAAAGCTGCATAAGAAAAGTAAAGATACAAGCATGAATTAGTCAAGTACCTAATTTAAAGGCAAAAGTATTGAATCCAAGCCTCAACTTAAATTCTTAAATCACCTGCAAAATTGTAAATTTAACGGTTCAAAATTGTAAGCACCAAATTAAAAATTATAATAAATAAATGATAAGTGAACAGTAGTATTAACTAAAACTCAAGCCCCTTCTTCAGAATATAAAAGTCGAGACATGTGACTTCCGTATTTTTTTTGTACTTTCACTGCGTGACTCATCCTCATTGCTAACACAAATTAATGAGATTACTAATGCAAATTAAACCAAGTTAATCTGCTAATATATAAATATGAATGGTTGGAAAAATAAGACAATGTGAAGTAAATCGACAAAGTATGATATAAGCTAAGCATCACATAACAAATACAGAGAAAATAGCTAACCACGTCTAGTAGCACTTCCCATACATGTGAATTATTTAAATTCCAATTAACACAAATAATACCATTAGATGGATTAAACCCCAAAATTAACCTTCAGTTAAAAAAGGTTATATATAACAGTTGTATTTGGAGCCACGTCAATGATTCACGTGACTTATATCGACGGATGATAATATCGACCGATGATGATATCAATGGATGATGTATTCAGTATTCGTCACGTCAGTTGATCTTCGATAAGGAAAAGGAAACAGTAACTCAAGGCGGTGAAATACTTTATCTTAGAAGCATTATATTAGGTTTCCTTGTTAATAGAATAGGATTCCTTATATATTGTATAGATGTACTCTATATAAAGCACAGATTAGGTTCATGCTATAAGAATTGGAACATTGTTATATCTTTCGCATAACCTAGCAGCTCTCAAGGATATTAGTTCATCCTTTCGAGAGAGTACGTTTGTAATCAGTTTTTATCTGCTAATATTAAAATTGTTGATTCTGTTGAAGCTTTGTCGAATTGATTGTATTAACTGTATTTAACCCCCTCTATAGTAGATTAAGGGCCTAACAATTGTATCAGAGCTTGCTGTAGACGTACAAACAATTTAAGATATGAAAATCAATCAACAATGTCAGACAAAGAAGAAGAAACACAAAATCCAAAACCTCCACTCCCAGCCACATCACAGATTAGCAGCAACATGAGTCGGTATGAAGCAATCAAGGTGTGAATCCTGAAGATACATGAATATCCAATCTAGAAAGTCAGAATGGCCATGTGTTTGGAAGCCACATATCCTGAATATCTAAACAGGATTTATGATGGTACTCATAAACCAATAAAGGTAGTTGTTTCTCTTAGAGGAGAACCAGAGAAGATGATAGACAAAGACAGAAAGGACTATACTCCTGGAGATCTCTCATCTATTATGAAGGATGTTATGGTCAGACACATCCTGCACAGCAGTCTTGATAATGTTATGTACAATAGAGTCATTGAATGTAAGATGGCAAAAGAGATATAGGATGTTTTAGAGGTAAAGTGTCAAGGTACAACAGCTATCAAGAAGAACAAGAGGACAATACTTACTCAAGAATACGAGCACATTACTAGAATAAAGACCTTAGACATCGGGTAAAAACCGATGTCTATGTAAAAAAACAGTGATGTCTTCGCGACTAATGTTAAAGATAGTTTTACATAGACATCGGTTTTTACCCGATGTCAAAAGGTACCTCAGACATCGGTTATATATGTAACCGTTGTAAGAATATGCAATTTAACATCGGTTCAAATAGGTAACCGTTCTTATAGTTGTTCTATAACACCAGTTTTGATTAACTATATATTGTCGAAAGTCAATTCTAACATTAATTTTTTGTGGAACCGTCATTAATATTCATGTAACAGAGTTCTATAACATCAGTCTTTTTTAACAAATATTTGGATTTTTACTGATATTTTTGGTAATATTAGACAATACATTAACCAAATATCAAAAAACTTAATTTCCAAAGCTGAACGAGTACATATTGAAATTATTACCCATTGAATTCAAATCAATAAACAAAATAGCCTAGTTTGCACAAATACATCAATTGTTCTAAACAAACTATTACAATAAAGTATTGGCCTTGTTATAAATATTCTGTACTTCACAATATTCAAAAAAGCCTTGGATTTTTTTAGCTGCTGACTGTGATATGCCACCCACCCCTTCCAGGATGTCCATTCTCAAATATCTAGAACCACAAGTTCAGACACAATTCAATACTTAATCTCCTATCTAAGATTTTAACATATAAAGGACAAAATATAGCCTTAGCCATAATATACTCACAATGGAAGCTCTGGGCAGCGACCTCTTTGGAAGATTCTTACTCGGCTGGATTCTTTACCATGTGCACGCTCAATCCCGACTCTAGATTTAGCAAGGCGTACTCCTGCCAACGAGAGCCAACTCATATCTCGAAGCATAAAAATAGCACCATACCATATCAATTTGTAGAATTGGGGACATTATCCACCACCTAAAAGACAGGGAAAGAAAATAAATGAAACCAACACATTTTGTTAATAGGAATATTGTGATTCAACTCAAGTACAAAAATATAACTAAACAGACTCAAATGCAATAACAGTCCCATAATTAGTAATCTTAGGAGCGAATAAAAACAGTCTCAGATGTCTCAATTCTTAACAATATTTTTCCAGGTGCCTATAATGTTCACAGATGTTTTTCACTTGAACATGTAAACTTGATATCAAGATTTTTATGCAAAAATTACATGCAATATGAAAATATTGCATGAAACTTATTACAGAAGCGCTATTCTTTTTAGGAATGACAATTCTAAATGAAGTGTTTACGGCAGAAGTGTTAAACTTTTCATAAATGAAACTTTAAGTAAGAGTGGCTAACTCGCCTCAATGAGCTTCGGGTCACAGAAAGAAAAGCCTCATGTACCATGAAAATTCAGCATTAGACAAAGTAACCTGTTTGGATTTCAAATAGAGTCCATGTACCTATCAGGTTATCACTTTCTACAACAGGTTTGAGCACCTAGATCATGATAATTGCAAGGGAATAAAGTAAACTCCAAAAACAGGATAAACAGAATAATAGATACAGTAGACATGGATGGTAATCAACAAAATTCATGATTTTCTACAAAAGCATGGGAATTTAGCCACAAAATTTCAAGACTCACATACGATATGCATAAAATTATGTCGAAGTTGAATTAAACATGTTCTTCTAATTTGCAAAAATCCATTTTTCCAGAGAACCAAGAGGACCCTATCATCTATTTTTTCCTTCCTACCAATGAGAGAGTAAAACACACTGAAAATACCAATGAGAGAATAAAATATAATGGAAATTACCGTATGATGTTCCCTTGCTATGTTCTTACTATTAATATAACAGCTCTCTGCAGTGCACCTTTGTACTCCTTGCTAAGTTCTTTGTCCAAAGTTTTTCTATCGCTCAATTGACATTAAATAACTCTGTTTCATTATTTCGGTGAGAAGTAACAGAATAGAACTACAAAGTAAAAGCAACTACCTTTCCTAACACAGCACAACAATCACTGATCACATAACGACTTGGAGAATTATCAGTAGCATCTAATATAGCATCATATCTAAGAAAGTGAAGGAAATGCTATTTCCATTCTTCTAAATTAAAAACAAAGAAGAACCGTCACTGTAACACACACAAAAATGTAAAAGACCATCTACAATAGACCATAACAAAATAAATGATCAAGATAAAAAACCATTTAATTAATGTAGCCGCACCTTACTTGATTCCTACAAAACATCAATTAGAAATAGTACACAACCTAGAAA